>NC_135972.1:2212086-2376842 GCF_053455715.1 Rhinoraja longicauda | reverse complement strand
TCTCTCTCTCCTCTCTCTCTCTCTCTCTCTCTCTCTCTCTCTCTCTCACGGATTCTCTCTCTCTCTCTCTCTCTCTCTCTCTCTCTCTCTCTCTCTCTCTCTCTCACGGATTTTTTAATAAGCTCCTAGTACATATTTAATGCACAAATACATGATATGAAAGACGGAATCATGGACTTTGAGTGTATTCAGTGGCAATTGACATTCATGGTGTTCATTATAACACCAAGCATTAAATGATAATATGGTAATAATTGCTATCTGCTATTTTTAGAAGTTAAGTGTACTTAAAATACAGGTGACAGGCAATGTTAATCAGTCTATTTGTTATTTTGTAATGTTTTAGGTAATAGCCTGTTTTTTGTTTAAATCATTGAAGTAAATTTTAATAGATTTTTAATTGTCAAATTAATTTCCTGACTTTCAGTATGTGGGGATTCATTCAATGTTTGCAGATGACAGGACTTGGAAATATAATAAACAGGGAGCAAGTTAATAACATCAAGAGCACATTGGCAGTTAAAATAGACAGAGGCACACTGAGCACACAAAACAGGCATGCTGGAAGTATTCAGCCAGTCAGCAACTGTGGAGAAAGATGGCCGTTAACATTCTGGGTCAAGGATCCTTCCAAAATGAGGAAATTGTGACTGGTTTCTCTTTCCACAGATGCTGCTTAACTGGTTAGGTTCCTCCAGCATTGCTGTTTTTGATTTGTTCTCTGGCAAATGCAGTTTTATTGTTTTCGTTCTTCCTTGCTTTCTCCCATGGCATCCCAGTTCCTGTGTGCTAGGGTAGCAGAGAATGGGGTGTGCAATCATAATCATGGGGGGACCTTTATGTTAACTATAGACCCCATGAAATCAAACATGCGTGAGATCAGAAAATTCATATTTTGCGATACGTGATCTCAGTATGCAAGATACATAAATGTCCTGTATTTTCAGTGACAGAAGTGTTTTTCCTTATAGAATTTGTGAATCCAAATCCTGCCTCTTCAATTCTGAGAAACCTCTTTTTCCAGAGGCATAGAACAGGGGATAGCTTGAAATGCACATGGAATGGGATGGTTAGATGTAGCTATTGCCACAATTGTAGTATGTCAGTGCAGTGCAGATCAGGAATGAAAATAACTTCTTACAAGTGTGGTCATATTACTAACTTTGCTGATTTGACCCCATCTGTACTGATCGCATTGGTCAGTTTCTTATGGGTAGTCTGTACCAGCTCATACCAGTTTACTTTTGGCTCTGACATACGTAATAAATATACCAAACTTACCAGTTTATTTTCAATGTTCATTGGCTTGCACAGATTTACTTAAAAAAAAACAGGTGTTAGAATTTGTTGTTGCCTTGGAAACTGTGGATTTAAAATAGCAGACTGACCTAGTTTTGAAAGATGACAGCTACAACGATACTACCAGAATCCCACATGATGTATCAACAAAACCAACCTCAAAAGTTCAATTTAGATGGTACCAACACATACAAAATGCTCAAACTGACAGCAACTGCACTTCCAACTCATTTAGAGTAATGGAGAGATGCAGCATGGAAATGTCTAATAAATCTTTGCTATCAACCATTCATTTACACTAATGCGACATTAATCCTATTTTTAATTCTCCCCACACATTCACCAACTCTACCCAGGTTCTATCCCACACCTATGCACAAGAGGCAATTTGCAGTGGCAATCAACCCACCAATATGCAACCTTTGGGATGTGGGAGAAAACCGGAGCATCTAGCAAAATCCCATGCAAACTCCAGACAGACAGGATCCAAAACTAGGACTGATGCCACAGCCCTGGTGCTGTGAGGCAGTGGCTCTATTAGCTGCACCCCTATGCCCGCTATTGACTCTTACATTTGTAAATAATTGTAGAAATTTAATATTGAGCATGGTGTAAACATAGCTACTTTCTTTAATTGCACATCCAAGATATTAGGCATTCTCTGAACTGTACTTAGTGCCCTTAAAAGAGAAATGTTATAACATAATATAGCAACACCTTACATTACGGGATGTCATGTGTGTTTGGATCTTGGTTAAATAGGGGAAGATTGCTGCTATAAAAATTGTGTGAGATGAAGGATATAAAATTAAGTAGTATTAACTAAAAATCTTAAGTGACTGCTAATGGATGAGTGGCATGAATGAGTGAACTGAGTGGGGCAATTGATACATTTTACTATTTAAGGAATCATTCTTTAATCTACGATATCGCTGAGCTTCTTGCGAGCCTTTGTAATATTACTGAAATTTCTCATCCTTGCACTAACCGCCAGAGCTATTTGCTCTGATTACCTTTGCTGTGTAGGTCCATTGCACCTATTGCCCACTGTGGAAATATGCTGCCTTTTACACAACTCCAAGGCCTTTAGAATTGCAGTTCTACAATGCCTACCAGCAACTGTCACAGGCACAACATAACATAGAAACATAGGAAAAATAGGTGCAGGAGTAGGCCATTCGGCCCTTGGAGCCAGCATCACCATTCAATATGATCATGGCTGATCATCTAAAATCAGTACCCTGTTCCTGCTTTTTCCCCATATCCCTTGACTCCTTTAGCCCTGAGAGCTAAATCTAACTCCCTCTTTGGGAGATGCAAAATGGCCTTAAGTGGTGCTTTCCACTTACAAAATAGCGGTAGCTGTGGTAATAAATGGGTGGACAGTATGGCAAGTACTATGCATCATGTAAATAGACAATAGACAATAGGTGCAGGAGGAGGCCATTCGGCCCTTCGAGCCAGCACCGCTATTCAATGTGATCATGGCTGATCATTCTCAAACAGTACCCTGTTCCTGCCTTCTCCCCATACCCCCTGAGCTCTATCTAGCTCTCTTGAATGCATTCAGAGAATCGGCCTCCACTGCCTTCTGAGGCAGAGAATTCCACAGATTCACAACTCTCTGACTGAAAAGGTTTTTCCTCATCTCAGTTCTAAATGGCCTACCCCTTATTCTTAAACTGTGGCCCCTTGTTCTGGACTCCCCCAACATTGGGAACATGTTTCCTGCCTCTAACGTGTCCAACCCCTTAATAATCTTATACGTTTCGATAAGATCTCCTCTCATCCTTCTAAATTCCAGTGTATACAAGGATGGCAGCATAAATTTTGCATATTTCCTGCATAGGAAGTAAGTGTAGATTAATCTCACGCCTATTTAATATTGAGGAGATTGACATGTAACATTTTGGAAGTAAATTGAGAAAGGTTAATAAAAAGTCAGTGAAGAGTGCAAAGAGTTTGTGAATCTTTGAAGATGAAAGGAATGCTGATAAAACGGTTTTAAAAGACCATGTAATCCTTAACCTGATCAAAAAAAGCATAAAATACAAAAATAAAGGAAGTTATGTTGAACCTCAGCTGGTTATCCCGCATTGAAAGGATTTCAAGCTTTTAGTGAAAGTGCAGAAGTGAGTTATTAAAATCTTACTAGGGGCAAGGGAATTCATGAAAGGGGAGACTCGAGAAGCTTGTTACTCCCCCGAAATGTAGAGTTTAAGAGTTGTTCAGTTATAAAGAATTTTTATCAGAAGAAATCATATCCAGTAGCAAGAATGTCAGTAACCAGAGGAGTCAAATTCAAAGTAATTGGCACAAAAAAACTGTGCAGTTATTTTTTAATAGTATTGCTTATGTTGTACCAATCTGCCTGAAAAGATAAGCCAAAGGATTTGTCTTTGTATTGCATGACACCATGACTCTAAGCAATCTTTCAAAGTATTAGTGCATAAACTTAAAAAGAAAAAAGTTGCAAGATAGAGCAGAGGAGTGGGTTTCTTTGGATGGCTCTTTCAAAGAATTGGCAGAAATACACTTTATTTGGTCATAAATGATAGGACTAGAATTAGGCCATTCGGCCCATTCAATCGTGGCTGATCTATCTCTCCCTCCTAACCCCATTCTTCTGCCTTCTCCCCATAACCTCTGACACCTGTACTAATCAAGAATCTATCTATCTCTGCATTCAAAATATCTACTGACGTCCTCCACAGCCTTCTGTGACAAAGAATTCCACAGATTCACCACCCTCTGACGAAAGGAATTTCTCCTCATCTCGTTCCTAAAAGAACGTCCTCTAGTTCTAGATTCTCCCACTAGTGGAAACATCCCCTCCACATCCACTCTATCCAAGCCTTTCACTATTCTGTATGTTTCAATGAGGTCCTCCCTCATTTTTCTAAACTCCAGCGAGCACAGGCCCAGTGCCGACAAACGCTCATCATTGGTTAACCCATTCATTCCTGGGATCATTCTTGTAAACCTCCTCTGCACCCTCTCCAGAGCCAGCACATCCTTCCTCAGATATGGTGCCCAAAACTATTCACAATATTCCAAATGTGGCCTTACCAGTGCCTTATAGAGCCTTACATCCCTGTTTTTGTATACGAGCCCTCTTGATATAAATGCTAGCATTGAGTTTGCTTTCTTTACTACCGATTCGACTTGTAGGTTAACATTTTGGGAATCCTGCATCAGCACTCCCAAATCCCTTTGCACCTCCGATTTCTGGATTCTATTAATGGCCTTATTTTGTATCATTTGATTTTGTGATTCTGTAACCAGATTTACTCATTAAGTAAATATATTTCACCTCAATATCACATTGACATCTATTTCTCCAGCCAGTTGCAATTCTTTGTGTTTCATTTGCCCTTGTGACTCTAATGTAATATTTAATGTGTCCATTTCAATCTTTCAACTATACTTAGATATGGAAATCATGCAGAGGACTTTGCCAATGCAACAATTCACTGCAATAATATATATGAGTATCCTGCATTTTAGTGCAAAAGACACTCAGCGTTTTGCACCAATGTTTCTGCCATTTTGATCATGAGTTAAGTTTGGTTCAATATATAATGGCTCTATTACTGTTAGATAGACTGTTGGCTATGAACCGCACCATAAGATCTGCCTCATCTCCATTGCATCAGCAAATGTAATAATGATATAAACAGCATTTTTTTTTAACAAACCCTGCCTTTTACTAAGTTACATATTGCAATTTTTAAATCGCCAGTCATATTAATACTGTGGATTAATAGGTTGTTGAATTTGCCAGAACATTATCTTCAATTTGTCAAGACAATGATAACCCAATGTGAATAATTTGAAGCTTTCTGTAACTGCCATTATATCTATTTAATATTGTTCTTCAGTAGATTAAGAACTGAAGTAATACTACATCTTATAATTTTTCAACAAAGCTCCTTATAAATCAAGTTTTCTGAACAAACTTTGCATTTGCCTTCAATTCATTCAAATTAAAGGGGATGCTGAGCTGTCGGCATTGCTTGCTAGCTCTGCCCTCTTCTTACCAGTTACAAAACATAATCAGTTATTAATAATTGTCATCACTTTGTCAGTAAATTCATTTTAAAATGTCAGATATTCCTGTCTATGTTTTTTCCTTTTTGTGGAGCATTTGACTGGTCTAATTTCTGGTGATAGATTGCAATATTTCTCATGACTTTTCATAAGTTGTTTTATTTGCAAAGGTATGATTTATTTTTAAACATGACGGAAGTATTACTTCTCAATTTGTAATTTGATTGCTGAGATGAGAGCTGCGTTTGGTGATCGTCAAGATACTGAGGATTATTCTCCATGACTAGGTAACTCACCTACCGAGCAAAGGAGCACCCTTGATCTCTCTCCTGCTGTTGTCAGTTTCAGAAGAGGCCTAGAGGACTTATTATAAACTGACAGGGAATGTTATATTCTGAGAAGTGCTATATTGTCATTTTTGGTGCTGATCTTTTTCTCTTTGTAAATGTTGATATTAATGGAGTAGATTTTCACTATATGATTGCATACTGTAAATGCAGGTAAATCTGCACTCCATTTGAAATCTCGCTGTTTTTATTTCCGATCAACTTAACACATAATAATCAAGCAAAATGTTAAGTTGGCTGATATTCCACATGTACATTCTACACCATTGATTTGTATTTTGAATTCTGTTACAAAAATCCAAAGAGAACATGGAGCGGGAAGGGAAAGGTTATAAATTAACTAGTGTGTAAAATAAACAAGGAGTAAAGTAAAAGAGGAATACTTGCCTGCAAGGGAAATCAGAAGTTGAAGGAAGCCATAGCAAAGTGCTATTGAGAGCACGCATGCATTTTTTTCTCCGCCATTAATCAATTTGGGCAAAAATGTGGAGAGCAAAATGTGGTCACCCATGTCCATAAGTCCGGGAAACTATCCAATTAGTCATGCATCTGTGTGATGAGGTCAGCGGCAGACAAAAACCTCACAGAGATGGGTGCAATGCAGCAGCCCATTTAATGATGTAGTGTATTAGACACTGAAGAAAGAAATTGGCTTATAAGCCTCAACTTTCTGCAAACATCCAACAATTTCTCCTCCACCACCAATACTCTCAAGCACCTGGCAGAACTTGTTTTTACCCTGAACACTTATCCACAATCCAGTGACCCAAACAGCCCTTCTAGGTGAGGCAAAGGTTCACGTGCACCTCCAAACTAATTTGGTGCTCCCAATATTGTTTCATCGACATTGGCAAGATTAAGTGCAGAAGAGGCAACCATTTTGTAGAGCAGTCGCACTCTGCTTGCAGTGACCATCCTGAGTTCCCGGTTCTATGTCATTTCAACTCACCTTCCTATTCTCACACTAATCAATCTGTCCTCAAATTTCTCCACTGTCATGGTGTGGCACAACACAAACTGGAAGAACAACACCTCATATTTCACTTAGGTAGTTTGCAACCCAATGGTGTGAACATTGAACATTCCATTTTCAAGTAACCCTTCCCTTCTCCGTACCCTACCTCTCTTCTTCAGATTCACCTCCGGCCCTCTCATGTTTGTTCCCTTTTCCTACCTTGTATAACTCTTTTCATGCTCCCCCCTCTACTGGTTCCATCTACCTACTACCTACATATTTTATTCTCTCTCCAATCTGGTTCCATCTGTCCTTCACCTCTCCCTGAGTGATTCCTTTTAAAATCTGCATATCATATTTGTTGCGGGTTAATCTCACTTTATATGGTAAGTTTCGTTACTTTAGTGTGGCTTCATTTAATTGCCTTAATTTAGGACAAAGTAATTTCAGATTTGGTGAAAAAGAATTTGGATTTCATTCGAAACCTATTATAAATACACTTAAACTTCACTAGAAATAATGTTCAGGGTTCTCTACGAGTCAATAAATAGAATTTGAGATATCCAATCAACATGTAGCTGTTGACTTTTAAAATGCTGAAATTGATGATGGTGGATCAACACCTTCAGGCTTTGCATTCTGCCTTGCTCATCCCAAGCTGAGAAGCATTTGACTGACCAGTGTTTATTACCAGTAGATAGCACATTACGTCTTCTCATACTCTGCAGTTCTGCCAATATCCATTTATTATAACATAACATATATAACATATAACAACTACAGCATGGAAACAGGCCTGTCCGGCCCTACCAGTCCACGCCGACCATTCTCCCTGACCTAGTCTCATCTACCTGCACTCAGACCATAACCCTCCAATCCCCTCCTATCCATATACCTATCCAATTTACTCTTAAATAATAAAATCGAGCCAGCCTCCACCACTTCCACCGGAAGCCCATTCCATACAGCCACAACTTCTGAGTAAAGAAGTTCCCCCTCATGTTACCCCTAAACCTTTGTCCCTCAATTCTGAAGCTATGTCCCCTTGTTGGAATCTTCCCCACTCTCAAAGGGAAAAGCCTACCCACGTCAACTCTGTCCGTCCCTCTCAAAATTTTAAAAACCTCTATCAAGTCCCCCCTCAACCTTCTACGCTCCAAAGAATAAAGACCCAACCTGTTCAACCTCTCTCTGTAGCCTAAGTGCTGAAACCCAGGCAACATTCTAGTAAATCTCCTCTGTACCCTCTCCATTTTGTCGACATCCTTCCTATAATTTGGCGACCAGAACTGCACGCCATACTCCAGATTTGGCCTCACCAATGCCCTGTACAATTTCAACATTACATCCCAACTTCTATACTCGATGCTCTGATTTATAAGTCAAGTCAAGTCAAGTCAATTTATTTGTATAGCACATTTAAAAACAACCCACGTTGACCAAAGTGCTGCACATCTGACTAGGAAAAAAAAGAAACATACAGTGGCAGGCAGCCAAACACAACGGCGCGGCCATCTTGAACAAAATGTTAATTCAATCACCCACAGTCCAACAATAAAAGCACTAAACAGGCACCCAAATTACCCAACCCCAAAAACCCCCCAAAACACAGTCCAACAATAGAAGCATTAAATAGGCATTCAAATCACACACCCTAAAACCCCCAAAAACACAGTCCAACAATAAAAACATCAAACAGGCACTCAAACCACCCAACCCCAAAATAAAGGCAAGCATACGAAACGACTTTTTCACCACCCTATCCACATGAGATTCCACCTTCAGGGAACAATGCACAGTTATTCCCAGATCCCTCTGTTCCACTGCATTCCTCAATTCCCTACCATTTACCCTGTACGTCCTATTTTGATTTGTCCTACCAAAATGCAGCACCTCACACTTATCAGCATTAAACTCCATCTGCCATCTTTCAGCCCACCCTTCCAAAAGGCCCAAGTCTCTCTGTAGACTTTGAAAATCTACCTCACTATCAACTACTCCACCTATCTTAGTATCATCTGCATATTTACTAATCCAATTTGCCACACCATCATCCAGATCATTAATGTAAATGACAAACAACAGTGGACCCAACACAGATCCTTGGGGCACTCCACTAGACACTGGCCTCCAACCTGACATACAATTGTCAACCGTTACCCTCTGGTATCTCCCATTCAGCCATTGTTGAATCCATCTTGCAACCTCACTATTAATACCCAACGATTTAACCTTCTTAATCAACCTTCCATGTGGAACCTTGTCAAATGCCTTACTGAAGTCCATATAGACAACATCCACAGCCTTGCCCTTATCAATTTCCCTGGTAACCTCTTCAAAAAATTCAAGAAGATTAGTCAAACATGACCTTCCAGGCACAAATCCATGTTGACTGTTTCTAATCAGGCCTTGATTATCCAAATAATTATATATATTGTCCCTAAGTATCTTTTCCATTAATTTTCCCACCACAGACGTCAAACTAATAGGTCTATAATTGCTAGGTTTACTTTTAGAACCTTTTTTAAACAAAGGCACAACAACTGCAATGCGCCAATCTTCCGGCACCATCCCTGTTTCTAATGACGTTTGAAATATTTCCGTCATATCATCATATCATATATATACAGCCGGAAACAGGCCTTTTCGGCCCTCCAAGTCCGTGCCGCCCAGCGATCCCCGTACATTAACACTATCCTACACCCCACTAGGGACAATTTTTACATTTACCCAGCCAATTAACCTACATACCTGTACGTCTTTGGAGTGTGGGAGGAAACCGAAGATCTCGGAGAAAACCCACGCAGGTCACGGGGAGAACGTACAAACTCCTTACAGTGCAGCACCCGTAGTCAGGATCGAACCTGAGTCTCCGGCGCTGCATTCGCTGTAAAGCAGCAACTCTACCGCTGCGCTACCGTGCCGCCCATAGCCCCTGCTATTTCTGCACTAACTTCCCTCAATGTCCTAGGGAATATCCTATCAGGACCTGGAGACTTATCCACTTTTATATTCTTCAAAAGTGTCCGTACCTCCTCTTCTTTAATCCTCCTAATTTCCATCACTACTCTACTTGTTTCGCTTACCTCACATAATTCAATATCCTTCTCCTCGGTAAATACCGAAGAAAAGAAATTGTTTAATATCTCCCCCATTTCTTCCGGCTCAGCACATAGCTGTCCACTCTGACTCTCTAATGGACCAATTTTATCCCTCACTATCCTTTTGCTATTGACATATCTGTAGAACCCCTTGGGGTTTACTTTTACATTACTTGCCAAAGCAGCCTCATATCTTTTTTTCGCTTTTCTAATTTCCTTTTTAAGATTCCTTTTACATTCTTTATATTCCTCAAGAACCTCATTTACTCCCTGCCGCTTATATTTATTGTATATCTCCCTCTTTTTCCGAACCAAGTGTCCAATTTCCCTGGAAAACCACGGCTCTTTCAAATTATTATTCTTTCCTTTCCACCGAACAGGGACATAAAGACTCTGTACTCTCAAAATTTCACCTTTAAATATCCTCCATTTCTCTATTATATCCTTTTCATAAAACAACAATTTCCATTTCACTCCTTTTAAATCCTTTCTCATCTCCTCAAAATTAGCCTTTCTCCAATCCAAAATCTCAACCCTTGGTCCAGATTTGACCTTCTCCATAATGATATTGAAACTAATGGCATTATGATCACTAGACCCAAAGTGCTCCTCAACACATACCTCCGTCACCTGACCCATCTCATTTCCTAACAGGAGGTCCAACACTGCCCCTTCTCTGGTAGGCACCTCTACGTATTGCTGCAAAAAACTATCCTGCACACATTTTACAAACTCCAAACCATCCAGCCCTTTAACAGAATGTGATTCCCAGTCTATATACGGAAAATTGAAATCACCCACAATCACCACTCTGTGCTTACTACTAATATCTGCTATCTCCTTACATATTTGCTCTTCCAATTCTCGTTCCCTATTTGGCGGTCTATAATACACCCCTATAAGTGTTGCTAAACCTTTCTCATTTCTGAGTTGCACCCAAACAGCCTCCTTAATCGAGCCTTCTAGTCTGTCCTGCCAAAGCACTGCTGTGATATCCTCCCTGACAAGCAATGCAACACCCCCACCTCTTGCCCCTCCGATTCTATCACATCTGAAACAATGAAATCCTGGAATATTTAATTGCCAATCGCAACCCTCCTGCAACCATGTTTCACTGATCGCCACAACATCATACTTCCAGATGTCAATCCAGGCTCTAAGCTCATCCACCTTTCTTACAATGCTCCTAGCATTAAAATATACACATTTAAGGGACCCATCATTTCTTATTCTCAGTTTATTTCTTTTCCCTTCTTTCTCTCCTACATATTGGGTCTGAGTGTTTCCCTTTTCTGCCTCCTGCCTCACACACTGCCTATTAGCTATCTGTGTTTGAGTCCCTCCCCCCAACCGTACTAGTTTAAAGTCTCCGCAGTTATTTTAGCAAATCTCCCCGCCAGGATATTGGTTCCCCTCGGGTTCAGATGCAACCCGTCCTTTTTGTACAGGTCATACTTCCCCCAGAAGAGGTCCCAATGATCCAGAAACTTGAAACCCTGCTCCCTGCACCAGTTCCTCAGCCACGTATTTATCCTCCACCTCACTCCATTCCTATTCTCACTATCGCGTGGCACAGGCAGTAAGCCTGAGATTATTACTTTGGAAGTCCTTTTTTTTAAACTCTCTTCCTAGCCCCCTGAATTCTCCTTTCAGGACCTCTTCCCTTATCCTACCTATATTGTTGGTACCTATATGTACCACGACCTCTGGCTCCTCTCCCTCCCCTTTCAGGATATCCTGGACACGCTCAGACACATCCCGGACACCGGCACCAGGGAGGCAAACCACCATCCGGGTCTCCCGACTGCGTCCACAGAAACGCCTATCTGACCCCCTCACTATAGAGTCCCCTATTACTACTGCTCTCCTCTTCCTTTCCCTACCCTTCTGAGCAACAGGGCCGGACTCCTTGCCAGAGGCCCGGGCACCGTCGTTGCCCCCAGGTAGGCTGTCCCCCCCAACAGTACTTAAACAGGAGTACTTATTTCCAAGGGGTACAGCCACCGGGGTACTCCCTAGTCCCTGCCTCTGTTCCTTGCCCCCCCCTAACAGTGACCCACTTGTCTACCTCCCGTGGTCTAGGAGTGACCACCTCCCTGTAACTCCTATCTATAACCTCCTCACTCTCCCTGATCAGACGGAGGTCATCAATCTGCCGCTCCAGGTTCCTAATACGGTCCCTTAGGAGCCCCATCTCGTCACACCTGGCGCAGATGTGGATGTCTGGAAGACTATCAGACTCCCAGATTCCCCACATCTTACACCCAGAACAAACAACTGCCCTGGCAGTCATACTCTCCAAACAAAGCCCCGCGCTCGGTTACTAAACCTACCGCCCGGCCGCTACTCCAACCGCTCCAACCGCCCACCCAAAAGAACTGAGTGATCTCCTGGGAGAGGCGAAAAACCGGATAAAAAACCCAGGCCAATTTGGGAAAAAATCCGGGAAATTCCTCTCCGACCCCAAGCTAGGCGATCGAAACTAGTCCGGGAGATCACACAGGTCTTACTCCTTACTATCCCCACACTATCCCCACACAATCCCCACACAATCCCCACACAATCCCCACACAATCCCCACACAATCCCCACACAATCCCCACACAATCCCCACACAATCCCCACACAATCCCCACACACTACTTCCCAAGCAACACAGCTAGGTGCTGCTTGCTACTGCTGCTTGCTGCTGCTGCTACTGCTGATTGCTGATTTAGTCCACTTGTCTTTCAGATAAAGAGACAACTAATCTGTGGAAGGTGGTGTAATTAGGAAAGAGAACAATATTGCCTTTGATGACATTCAGTAGCACATTGATGATGAGAAACAAGACTGGACTGAATGCATTTTCCTGAGTGATGATTGTACTGTTGCAATAAAATGTCATAATTTAAAATGATTTGATGTTTGTGTCTGCTATGTAAATTACATTTACAGTTGAACAACTCATCCGCTCGCTCCAGTGCTGTAACCCAGCTTTGCAATAACCCTTCATAACACTAATTTCTATTAAGTTTGTTCATATTTATCAAAATCTATTCTCAGTAAAAGGATGATTATTATTATACTGGGCTATTTTTACTGTTATATTACTTGAACTGCCAAAGCGGCTGCAATAGAGTTGATGGTTTTGTTTCAATGAAATTTACCATTCTTTTTTTCTGCTAGACCTCTGTAAATTTTTGTTTCAATTTTTACTTTTAGGCATAGCGTACGGAACAGGTCAGCTTTTCTTTTTTTTTTAAAAGAAATATCCACGGTTTCTTTGGTCTTCACCTTTGGCTATGAGTTTCCTTACATCATTTAGAATATTTGTGTTGATAACACTGTCTGCTGTGGCAGATCACAATTATTTTGATCAAAATTATTTTAAAACCACTGGGAGAGCAACATTTGTACATTCCATAAATCAATTATTTTGAGTGTTCTGATTATGCCCCTGTGAAGCAACTTAGGATTTATTTACATGCAAAATGCAACATAATTTGCACCTTTTTCCTTCATTTTTAAAATCTTTATTGCACATTGTGACTGATGTTATGCATCTTAAGGATGCCTTGTACTAAAATGTACTGGAAAATGATGAATCAAATTTTCTTACCTTTATTATTTTAATCAGTATTTTGGGGATTGAATTCTGCTGTAAAATCAAACCTACAAAATTAGTAGTCTTATACATTCATACCTTTGGCATTGCAGGTAAGTACTATCCAGAGCCTTACTTTGAATAAGAAACTTGCCCTCAGTGTATAGTTATTATCTGCAATCAAACAGATGTGCAGAAGTTGCTATAGTAATAAGTTTTAGTTCAATTAAATGACACAATAGTATCTTGACGTAGTCAAAATAGCCTGAAATCTCTCTCTTAGTCCGAAGCTGTCTTCAGAGTGAAGCAAGAGTTCTCTTTTATTGCCGACTACAGCGCCCTCCATAATGTTTGGGACAAAGACCCATGATTTATTTATATGCCTCTGACTTCCCCAATTTGAGATTTGGAATAGAAAAAATCACATGTGGTTAAAGTGCACATTGTCAGATTTTATTAAAGGCCATTTTTATACATTTTGGTTTCGCCATGTAGAAATTACAGCTGTGTTTATACGTAGTCCCCCCCATTTCAGGGCACCATAATGTATGGGACACATGGCTTCACAGGTGTTTATAATTGCTCAGGTGTGTTTAAATGCCTCCTTAATGCAGGTACAGGAGAGCTCTCAGCACCTAGTCTTTCCTCCAGTCTTTCCATCATCTTTGGAAACTTTTATTGCTGTTTATCAATATGAGGATCAAAGTTGTGCCAATGAAAACCAAATAAGCCATTATGAGACTGAGGAACAGGAATAAAACTGTTAGAGACCTCAGCCAAACCTTAGGCTTACCAAAATCAACTGTTTGGAACATCATTAAGAAGAAAGAGAGCACTGGTGAGCTTACTAATCGCAAAGGGACTGGCTGGCCAAGGAAAACCTCCACAGCTGATGACAGAAGAATTCTCTCTAAAATAAAGAAAAATCCCCAAACACCTGTCTGACAGATCAGAAACACTCTTCAGGAGTCAGGTGTGGATTTGTCAATAACCACTGTATGCATAAGACGTCATGAACAGAAATACAGAGGCTACACTGCAAGATGCAAACCACTGGTTAGCCGCAAAAATAGGATGGCCAGATTACAGTTTGCCAAGAAGTACTTAAAAGAGCAACCACAGTTCTGGAAAAAGGTCTTGTGGACAGATGAGCTGAAGATTAACTTATATCAGAGTGATGGCAAGAACAAAGTATGGAGGAGAGAAGGAACTGCCCAAGATCCAAAGCTTACCACCTCATCTGTGAAACACGGTGGTGGGGGTGTTATGGCCTGGGCATGTATGGCTGCTGAAGGTACTGGCTCACTTATCTTCATTGATGATACAACTGCCGATGGTAGTAGCATAATGAATTCGGAAGTGTATAGACACATCCAGTCTGCTCAAGTTCAAACAAATGCCTCAAAATTCATTGGCTGGTGGTTCATTTTACAACAAGTCAATGATCCCAACATACTGTTAAGCAACAAAGGAGTTTTTCGAAGCTAAAAAATGGTCAAATCTTGAGTGGCCAAGTGAATCACCTGATCTGAATCCAATTGAGCATGCCTTTTATATGCTGAAGAGAAAACTGAAGAGGACTAGTTCCCAAAACAAGCATAAGCTAAAGATGACTGCAATACAGGCCTGGCAGAGCATCACCAGAGAAGACACCCAGCAACTGGTGATGTCCATGAATCGCAGACTTCAAGTCGTCATTGCATGCAAAGGATATGCAACAAAATACTGAACAAGACTACTTTCATTTACATGACATTGTTATGTCCTAAACACCATGGTGTCCTGAAATGGGGGGACTATGTATAAACACTGCTCTAATTTCTACATGGTGAAACCAAAATGTATAAAAATGGCCTTTATTAAAATCTGACAATGTGCACTTTAACCACATGTGATTTTTTCTATTACAAATCTCAAATTGTGGAGTACAGAGGCAAATAAATAAATGATGGGTCTTTGTCCCAAACATTATGGAGGGCACTGTACTTTAAACCTCAGCAACTATAAAAGGGTACTGAAAGTGAGGTGTAGTCAGACCTGCTGACATCAAGCAACAATACTGCAGAAGTCAAATAATTACACTATTAGGACTCCCAGAAAACAATTCAAATGTAGGCTCATTTATGTGGTTAAAATGCTGTAATAATAATGCTAGTGATTGGAAATCAAATCCACTGATGTGTACTTGTCCAAGGCTGTTTGCAGCAGATGCTCAGTATGTAATTAGTACTAGACCAAGTGGACCCGTTGGACCCAAACCTCTCTTGCTTTGGTGCAACACCCTGTCCTCCCCCCTCCCCTCTCCTCAACCCCCGCCTCCCTTCTCCCTGACTCCCCCCTTCCCCCTCCTCCCCTCCCCCTCCCCTCCTTTTAAACTTAAAAATGTGAATAACTTTAAATATATAACACCGATTTCAATAAAACTACTTGCATTATCACTAAAGTGACAACGGTGTGTAAGGTGGGCCTAAAATTGTCGCGCTATCTTGTACCGTTTTGGCTGAAGTTCGGTCACAAACAAGATAACAAACAAGAGTTTTAGTATATAGATGTATAGAACATTGCTTCGAAAGTTCAAATCTGTTGCCTTCAATGGAACTATATTTTGGAAATAACGTGTAACATGTAGCTGCTGCAATACTTTTAATAATTGCAATAAACAATCCAGTTCATCCCCAGTTTACAAAACCACGCCTTATATACAGCCTGCATATATATTCAATGGGAATTTAATACTCCGCCGTACTTCCAACTTACGAGCCATTGGGTTATGAACAGTTCTCGGAAACAGAATCCAGTCATAACCCAGGGAGGACCTGTAGCCGAATTCCTTGCTGGGCTAGATTGCATTGACCAATTCAATGCCATTGGATGGATCAAGCTCCATAGGTAGCATCTTTCAGCCAACACCAACCTGTCTTGTTCATTTCCCCTTAGCTATCACTATATATGGGCCTCCCGTCTGTCAAACCTACTCCCTGTCTCCTGCAGTTTGCAAAATATCCGCTTTCTAACTTTTCAAAATTCCGGTGAGAGGTTTTTGACCTGAAATATTAACTACAATTCTCTCTCCATTGTCTCTCATGCTGAGTATTTACAGTGTTTACTTTTTATCCCCCAGATTTCAAGCATCTACAGCAGTTTAGAAACAGGGAACTGCAGATGATGGTTTACAAAAAAAGACACAAAGTGCTGGAGTAACTCAGCGGATCAGGCAGCACCTCTGGAGAATGCCGCGTGACCTGCTGAGTTACTCTGGCACTTTGCGTCTTTATCTGGAATAGTGGGCTTTTCAAATTCCTCACATCGTCATTTAGTCATGTGTCTAGAAGCAAAATAACATCCATAGCTAAGTTCACCATCTGCAGCAACTGTCTACTATTTACATAGATTCCAATCTGGAAAAAATAGCGAAAGGTTACCAACAGTTTCAGAAACAAATATCAAACTATTTGGAAGCAGTTCTGTTGACAGACCGATGATATATGGAAACAAGGAAATTAAACCTAGTGGCACTGTACACATGCCAGCCATTATCTCTTCCACATGCAATACTCCATCATTTTGTGTCTACCTTCGATTTAAACCAGCATCTGCAGTTATTTTCCTATGCAATACTCCATCAGTTTGATTGCAAAATGTTACAGTTGGCAGCAGTGGTGATTTAGAAATCACTGAAAGAGGTATATTATGAGTCATGAGATTATTTTTAAAATAGCATATGGAACCTTTTTATTCTTGACGGTACAATTTTAAGTTGGTTTGCAATCTTTCCGAGGCTTAGTATTTTTGAACAAATTTCAGTGGAATTAACACTGAATCTCATGCATCTCTTTCCTCGATTGCCATCTCTTAGTTAATTACATAAACTCCTACTATTTTTTTAAATATATTAACATACTTTAATTGCTTTTACACATTTTCAGACACTTATGGCCCAGGATTTGTTCTAATTAATCATTGTTTTCTCATGTATCTGATAATATGCTCAAAAATCGTGTTTGCCTCGAATGAACATATCTAAGCCCACTAAGCAAGCTAAATAATCATGACACAGTTTGAAACCATGGAACAAGTTGTTATATTTTAGTAGGAGTTGCAATGAGGTAAATAAAATAAGAAGTCAGAACAGCTCCATTTAATAAAGCTTTAACAGCGGGGGAGAGGGGTTGACAACTTGGGAGTATAAGGATGGAGTTAAAGGGGAAGAGAGTACAGGAAAAGTCACGAAAGACACCCGAATTAATGGGATGGAAAGTTCAAGAAAGGATAAGAGAGCAAGGTCAGGTGAAATAGGAACCGGTGTGAGATGGGAGATGAATACCGAATTAAAAGTATATATGAATGTGCAAAGTATAAGAAATAATGTGAGGCTCAGTTAGAAATAGGTGAGTATGATGTTGTGGGAATGACAGAGATATGGCTGCAAGAGGATCAGAGCTGGGAACTGAATATTCAGGGGTATACGTCCTATTGAAAAGACAGACAGGTGGGCAGAGGGGGTGGGGTGGCTCTGTTGGCAAGGAATGGAATTCAGTCCCTTGCAAGGGGTGACATAGAATCGGAAGATGTAGTCATTGTGGATAGAAATGAATAATTGTAAGGGTCAAAAGGCCCTAATGGGAGTTATCTATAGGCCCCCAAACAGTAGCCTGGAGATAGGGTGCAAGTTGCATCAGGAGTTAAAATTAGCATGTAACAAAGGTAATGTCACAGTGGTTATGGGAGATTTCAACATGCAGGTAGACTGAGAAAATCAGGTTGGTACTGGACCCCAAGAAAGGGAGTTTGTGGAGTGCCTCCGAGATGGATTCTTAGAGCAGCTTGTACTGGAGCCTACCAGGGAGAAGGCAATTCTGGATTTAGTGTTGTGTAATGAACTGGATTTGATACGGGAACTCAAGGTAAAGGAACCATTAGGAGGTAGTGACCATAATATGATAAGTTTTAATCTGCAATTTGAGAGGGAGAAGGGAAAATCCGAAGTGTCAGTATGCAGTTGAACAAAGGGGACTATGTTGGCATGAGGGAGGAGCTGGCTAAAGTTGACTGGAAAGGAACCCTAGCAGGGATGATGGTGGAACAGCAATGGCAGGTATTTCTGGGAATAATCCAGAAACTGCTGTATCATTTCATTCCAAAGAGGAAGAAAGAGTCTAAGAGGAGTAAGAGGTAACTGTTGCTGACAAGGTAAGTCAAGGAGAGTATAAAAATAAAGGAGAAGTATAACATAGTAAAGATTAGTGGGAGGCCAGAGGCTTGGGCAACCTTTAAAGATCAACAGAAGGTAACTAAAAAGGCAATACGGGGGGGGAAAGATGAAGTACGAAGGTTAGCTAGCCAAGAATATAAAGGAGGATAGTAAAAGCTTCTTTAGGTATGTGAAGAGAAAAAAATTAGTTAAGACAAATATGGGTCCCTTGAAGACAGAAACAGGTGAACATTGTGGGGAACAAGGAAATGGCAGACGAGTTGAACAGGTACTTTGGTTCTGTCTTCACTGAGGAAGACACAAACAATCTCCCAGGTGTACTCGGGGAGAGAGGACCTTGGGTGATGGAAGAACTGAAGGAAATTCAAATTAGTCAGGAAATGGTGTTGAGTAAACTGATGGGACTGAAGGCTGATAAACCCCCAGGGCCTGATGGTCTGCATCCCAGGGTACTCGAGGTGGTTTTAGAAATCGTGGACGCATTGGTGATCATTTTCCAATGTTCTATAGATTCAGGATCAGTTCCTGTGGATTGGAGGGTAGCTAATGTTATCCCACTTTTCAAGAAAGGAGGGAGAGAGAAAGCAGGGAATTGTTGACCAGTTAGCCTGACATCGGTGGTGGGGAAGATGCTGGTCGATTATTAAAGATGTTATAGTGGCGCATTTGGATAGCAGTAACAGGTCAAAGTCAGCATGGATTTATGAAGGGGAAGTCATGCTTGACAAATCTTCTGGAATCTTTTGAGGATGTAACAAGTAAAATGGACAAGGGAGAGCCAGTGGACGTAGTGTACCTGGACTTTCAGAAAGCCTTTGATAAGGTCCTACACAGGGGATTAGAGGGCAAAATTAGAGCACATAGTTTTGGGAGTAGGGTATTGACATGGATCGGAAATTGGTTGGCAGACAGGAAACAAAGAGTAGGGATTAATGGGTCCCTTTCAGAATCACAGGCATTGACTAGTGGTGTGCTGCAAGGCTCGGTGCTGGGACCGCAGCTATTTACAATATACATTAATGATTTAGATGAAGGAATTAAAAGTAACAGCAAATTTGCAGATGATACAAAGCTGGTGGCAGTGTGAACTGAAGAGGATGCCATGAGGATGTAAGGTGACTTGGACAGGTTGGGTGAGTGGGCAGATGCCTGGCAGATGCAGCATAATGTGGATCAATATGAGGTTATCCACTTTGGTGGCAAGAACGGGAAGGCAGATTATTATCTGAATGGTGTCAGGTTAGGAAAAGGGGAAGTACAATGAGACCTGGGTGTCCTTGTACATCAGTCACTGAAAGTAAGCATGCAGGTACAGCAGGCAGTGAAGAAAGCTAATGGCATGTTGGCCTTCATAACAACAGGAGTTGAGTATAGGAGCAAAGAGGTCCTTCTGCAGTTGTACAGGGCCCTGGTGAGACCGCACCTGGAGTATTGTGTGCAGTTTTGGTCTAAGTTGAGGAAGGACATTTTTGCTATTGAGGGAGTGCAGCATAGGTTCACAAGCTTAATTCCCGGGACGACGGGACTGTCACCTGATGAAAGAATGGAATGACTGGGCTTGTAGTCACTGGAATTTAGAAGGATGAGAGGGGATCTTATAGAAACATATAAAATCATTAAGGTATTGGACACGCTAGATGCAGGAAACATGTTCCCAATGTTGGGGGAATCCAGAACCAGGGGCCACAGTTTAAGAATAAGGGGTAGGCCATTTAGAACTGAGACGAGGAAAAGCTTTTTCACCCAGAGAGTTGTGAATTTGTGGAATTCTCTGCCACAGAAGGCAGTGGAAGCCAATTCACTAGATGCATTCAAAAGAGAGTTAGATAGAGCTCTTAGGGCGAGCGGAATCAAGGGATATGGGGAGAAGGCAGGAACAGGGTACTGATTGTGGATGATCAGCCATGATCACATTGAATGGCGGTGCTAGCTCGAAGGACCGAATGGCCTACTCCTGCACCTACTGTCTATGTATCTGTATCTGTTTTTTAAAATGACTTGAGTGCAAATAAAATAAGGGAGTAGCTGGAGGAACTCTCCGGGTCAGCTCACAGCTGTGGAGGGAAATGGACAGTTGATGTTTCGGGTTTAAACCCTAAATTCATATCAAATTCGATCTAGATGAAGGGTCTTGACCCGAAACATTCTCTCCACTGTTTGTCCAGCTGCTCTCCTTTTTTTTTGCTACAGATTCCAACATCTGCAGTCTCTTGTGCCTGACATTCTAAGTGGTCCATTTCAGATCAGATAACACAACTTCAGAGATTATAGCCGAAGTGGAAGCAAGTCATTTTATGGCTCTATGACTCACATGACCTTGGAGTGAATCACAGTAGGTAGAAATTTAAATGGGGCTGCCCTGTGGGGCAATTCGAGACCTATGACACATCACTGAGTCAAAGGACCGTAACTTGGTTAAAAAGCAAATTGTCCATGTGGGCATCATGACAAGTTTCTCTGGCATCATTTGCTGCACTGCCATGTACTGCTTGCACAGTGTGGAGATTTGTCAAGAGTGTTTTATTGCCAGATAGAACAATGAAATTCTTACTAATATTAATGATAATAATTATAGTCTATTGTAGTTCAGAGCTTATTTGAGGTTGTAGTGTTTATAACCTGATGGCTGTAGGGAAGAAGCTGTTCCTGAACCTGGATGTTACAGTTTTCAGACTCATGTACCTTCTTCCCGATGGCAGGGGTGAGATGAGTGTGTGGCCAGGGTGGTGTGGGTCAGTGAGAGTGTGGCCAGGGTAGTGTGGGTCTCTGATGGTGCTGGCTGCCTTTTTGAGGCAGTGACTCCGATAAATCCCTTCGATGGTGGGGAGGTCAGAGCCGGTGATGGTCTGGGCAGTGTTCACAACTTTTTGCAGTCTTTTCCGCTCCATGGATATGGATCAACTTCATCCCTGTAAGTGGACCTGACATTCTGCAGCTATTCATTTCTTCCCCCCATACTGGAGCCATTCAGAATTACTCACGTATGAAGCAGAACACATGCACTTTAGCCCTGATTACGATTACTGCAAAATACAGTTTCTACCTATTAACTTATGTGGTAGACCATAATAACTGCATTTATCTATGTAGAAACTTGCAGCTTATGGCTGGCTTGGGATTTACAGGCTCCCCGAGCTCTTGAGATTTAAGGATGTGTAGTGATTAACCAGCTGTTGCTGCTTCTGAAGCAGGCAACACATCATCTTACGGCCGTCTGCAGTCAATGTTAACTATTCTAGCCGGGTGGAAGTTACAGATTCATGTGTGCATAGGTTGGTTTTAATAAATACCTTTGAACACAATATCAATCGCTGACTGGACTCAGCACGGCTGACTTACAAGGTTCTTCTGCAGCAGTACAACATTATTTAGAGTGACCTGGAATTTGTTCTCGATATCTGGCACGAGATGTGGTAGATATAGATTACTGAAATCGGAAACTAATTTATTCACTTATCCATCAATTCTCGTGCAAGTTGCCAACCTGAAACATTAACTCTGCTTCTATGTCTGACCTGAATATTTCTGGCACTCTGTTCACAATTCACTCCAGCTATAACAGTGGGACTAGTCAATCTCCTTCACCGTTGATTGAGAAAATTTTAGTCGGCAAATTTTGTTTACTGACATGGTTGGAAATATGAGTCTGGATCACAGAGGATACGGTTGGTTACATTCCCTCTCTCTCTGCCTCAACCTCAGAGACACTTGCCTTTGCCGCTCTCCACCATCTTTGGGTTGTGCTGGGGGTTTAGAATAGGCTCGCCAACTCCCGTATTAGCCGGGACATCCCGTATTTTGGGCTAAACTAGTTTGTCCCGTACGGGACCGCCCTTTTCCCGTATTAGTAGGGTTGCCAACTTCCTCATTCCCAAATATGGGTTAATGGGTGCACCCGGAGTGCACCTTTAAGAACTGAGTGCATCATGTGGTGTGAAGCACTATGGTATTGTGCAAGATGCTAGTACTTGGAGACTTGCTGCTTCAATGAAAGATGTTCTGTTGATAGCTCGGGCTTCTGCTTACTTGCAAATGAAAGCAGTAACATGAAAGAGGCCTCAGACCATACAAGTGTGAACTATAAAGAAGCAGTCAGAAGCACATCCTGGAGACAAAATGGGGAATAACCGATGGACTTCAATTGGGGAATACTTACAGTTAAACCTCCCTCAACCTCTTCATCAAAGACCATCCTTCCATCATAGACCAGAGACTGTGGCTGCTTGCTGACTACACTGGAATACTGAGCACTTGCTTGGAGGATTGCAACTGTACATTAAAAAGTACAACACAGGAACAAGCCAACTTCCTCACTCCCAAATACGGGACAAGGTGACGTCACCGCCAGGGCCCGGGCGGCCGCCATTGGTGGAGCGGGAACACGTGGCCGCTGGCTGGGTGAGGCTACATGGGGCGCGGGGCGGTGACATCACCTTGTCCCTTATTTGGGAGTGAGGAAGTTGACAACCCTAGTTTAGGAGGACCACTGTTAAGCTTTCCATACTTGGTATAAGCGAAAACAATTTTGACTTCTTCGTTCAACCAAACTAAGTAATGCCCCTTTTATATGGACTGTCCCTGCTATTCTGACCAGCCTTCCTGTGCCTGGCCTGCACCGACTGCTAAAGATACATAAATGTGTATAAGTTTATCAGGAAATTGGCAATTGAGAATTGCAAATGCACTTATGTCTCCACTGCACATTCCGAATGCGCTGTGCAAGTGTGCCCTACATGTACATGTAAAGATAATAAAACTACTTGTGTAGGAAGGAACTGCAGATTCTGGTTTAAATCAAAGATAGACTCAAAAAGCTGGAGTAACAGCGGGACAGGCAGCATCTCTTGAGAGAAGGAATGGACGACGTTTCGGGTCGGGATCCTTCTTCAGACCTACTTTATGCATTAGAAAGTATCACAAAATGCTGGAGTAACTCAGCAGGTCAGGCAGCATCTCAGGAGAGAAGGAATGGGTGACATTTCGGGTCGAGGCCCTTCTTCAGACTGATGTCAGAGGAGCGGGACAAAGGAAGGATATAGGTGGAGACAGGGAGAACTGGGAAGGGGGAGGGGAAGAGAGGGACAGAAGAACTATCTAAAGTTGGAGAAGTCAATGTTCATACCGCTGGGCTGCAAGCTGCCCAAGCGAAATATGAGGTGCTGTTCCTCAATTTTTGTTCATGGGTGAAACTTTTATATACATCCCCAACAGCTAGAATATTAACTAATCAAATGCTGTCATCCAAATTTCATTTATCTAGGGGTTGTAGACAAGGATGTCCACTATCCCCGCTTCTATTTGCCCTTATTATAGAACCACTTGCTGAGAGTATTAGATCAAATTCAGATATTCACGGCTATAACACAACCAATAAAATTTCTTTATATGCGGATGATGTATTAATATACATTACAAAGCCAGAAATTAGCATTCCGAATTTATTAAATCTCATAACTCAATTTGGTTCATTTTCAGGTTATAGAATTAACTGGTACAAAAGTGAAATTATGCCAATAATGGAGCATAATCCGGCCATACTTCAACAATTTCCTTTTAAAATTGCCTATGAAAAGTTTAAATATCTTGGAATTTACATGACTAGGAAATATACTTCTTTATTTAAATTAAATTTTCCTCCTTTACTCACTAAATTACACAGAAATATCCAATTTTGGAAAACACTTCCTATATCATTAGTTGGTCGTAGTAATGCTATAAAGATGATCTTTCTCCCACAGCTACTAACTTATTTCAAGCAATTCCGATCTATCTTCCAAAAAAGTTTTTTTTAAAAATTGATTCAATTGTTACTAATTTTATTTGGGACTACAAGACCCATAGAATAAATAAAAGACATCTATGTAAGTCTAAAACTAATGGAGGAATTGCCTTACCTAACTTCTTATTTTATTATTGGGCGGTTAATATTAAAAATATAACCTGCTGGTTGGATGATTCTGATCAACAACCGGATTGGTTAAAGATGGAGAAAGAGGATTGTTTACCATTTGATATTGGTGCGATCCTCTTAGCTCCAATAAATTTAAATAAAAAAACATATGGAGGTAATCCCATTATACACAGTGTTATCCGTACCTGGAAACAATTAAATCTTACTTTAAAATGGAGTAAATTATCTGTTTTCCTTCCTATTGCGAATAACCCTTCTTTTAAACCGTCTGTCTTAGATAGAGGATTTGCTCAATGGAAAAGTTATGGAATTAAAAGGGTGGGAGATCTTTATCATAAGGGAACTTTTCTTTCTTTTCAGGATTTACAGCAGAAGTATGGATTACATGTTAATAATTATTTTAGATATTTACAACTTAGAGACTATGTAAAATTACACATGCAAGAATATAAGTTTAGAGGTCCAGAAACACTTGATGTATGCCTGAATCAACATTATAATTCAAATAAATTAATATCCTTTATTTATAATACTCTCCTAGACACTAACATTCCGTCATCAGAATCTTATAGACGAGCATGGGAGGACGAATTGAATCAACTCATAATGCAAGATATATGGGATGAAAGTTTACAACATATACATCAATGTTCATTAAATACTAGACATTCCTTAATACAATTTAAAATAATACATAGATTACATTATTCGAAGACGAAATTAAATAGGATTTTTCCTAGTATCTCTCCAATTTGTGATAAATGTCAATTTCAGAAGCGAATTTAACTCATATTTTCGTAACTTGTATAAAAATGCAAAACTTCTGGTTGGAGATTTAAAAAATAGTTTCTAAAGTTATCAACAAGCAATTGGATATGGATCCAAAATTAATTATATTAGGATTATCAGAACATACTACAAACTTTACAAGTCAGGTACATTTTCTTGATTACAGTCTAATAACTGCGAAAAAATTCATACTTAAATTTTGGAAAAAACCAATAACCCTCACAATTAAAATGTGGATTACGGAAATGACAGAGAACCTGCATTTGGAAAAAATAAGATTTGCCTTAATTGACAAACCTGAGCTATTTTTTAAAATATGGTCTCCATTTATTGAATTTTTAGAAAAGTAAATGGGTTTGGCACAGGACTAAAATAAAAATTTTAAATTAAAAGTTGAAACTTGAGTTAAGGGTTGGATGTACAACTGTGGTTATTGTCTCCCGGATCTACTCCCTTTAATTTTTATAGTTATATATATTTTTTAATCCTCTTATTCTCTCTTCCCAATAGTTTATAGTTTTTCTCTTGTTTTTTTTTTTTTTTCCTTTCTTCTTTATTTTTTTATTTTCTCTCTTTAAAAATTTTAAAATTGAAGCTATGTAAGAACTCTGTAACAAATGTGTCTTTTATTTCTATTTGTACATATGCTTTTCAAAAATAAATTTTTTAAAAAAAGAAAAAAAAAGAAATATGAGGTGCTGTTCCCCCAATTTCCGGTGGGCCTCACTATGGCACTAGAGGAGGCCCATGACAGAAAGGTCAGACTGGGTGTGGGAGGGGGAGTTGAAGTGCTCAGGCTCCGGGAGATCAGGTTGGTTAAGGCGGACTGAGCGAAGATGTTGAGCGAAACGATCGCCGAGTCTGCGTTTGGTTTCGCCAATGTAAAGAAGTTAACATCTAGAGCAGCGGATACAATAGATGAGGTTGGAGGAGGTGCAGGTGAACCTCTGTCTCACCTGGAAAGACTGTTTGGGTCCTTGGATGGAGTTGAGGGGGGAGGTAAAGGGACAGGTGTTACATCTCCTGTGGTTGCAGGAGAAAGTGCCCGGGGATGGGGTGGTTTGGGTAGGAAGGGACGTGTGGACCAGGGAGTTACAGAGGGAACGGTCTCTGCGGAACGCATAATGGGGAAGGGACGGGAAGATGTGGCCAGTAGTGGGGTCCCGTTGGAGGTGACGGAAATGTTGGAGGATGATTTGTTGGATACGCTGGCTGATGGAGTGGAAGGTGAGAACGAGGGGGATTCTGTCCTTGTTACGAATGGGGGGAGGGGGAGCAAGAGCGGAGCTGCTGGATGTAGAAGAGGCCCTAGTGAGAGCCTCATCTATAATGGAAGAGGGGAAGCCCCGTTTCCTGAAGAATGAGGACATCTCTGATGCCCTAGTGTGAAACACCTCATCCCGGGCACAGATGTGGCGTAACACCTCATCCCGGGCGCAGATGCATTAGAAATATATGTTTTGATCTGGCTTATGACCCCAGTTTATTTGACAACGATATATTTTGTAAAACAAAAATCACATTTTGGATGGATGGCTTTGTGTTTCAGTAAGAGGCTGGGAGGGCCTCATTACAGATACAGCAAAGTTCCTGGTGAGAATAACTAACTAACTGTGGACGTCAACACTGGGTGTCAAATACCACAGATCTTCACAGTATTGTAAAAATGTCAATGGCATCCATCATGTCATCAAACTGAGTGAGTGCATCTTCAAATGGCACATCCCACCAAATGCACCTTTAGTCTCAGACTCTAATCGCTATCAGTGGATACAGTGTGTGGTGTGGATACATCCCAACCGTGGATAACCTGGCGCAGTCTCAACGGACTGCGGACAGGCATGGGGAGGAGCAAATGGAACATGCTGAAGTGAGGATATACTGAAGATGCGGCAGACTGCGAGTGTGGACGGGGCCTCCAGACTATGGAACATCTCCTGAGCTGTGACATGCTGCATGACACATGCACTGTAAAGGACCTTGCAGAGGCCAACCACGTGGCACTAATAGTTACTCGCTATTGGCAAACAGCTTGTGTGATGACACAAAATATATATCGCTATCAATCAAATCTTGCACTTTGTTTAACCCATCATATGTTCACAAACGGTACTTTGCAAACCTCCCATCTGCGTTCATATCTTGCACAAACTACCAACCAGCGATGACAAGCACACCACAGACCACATGATGTTGCAGATAACAGCACACTTCTCTCTGACCAAACTGATGTACTACTGTGGGCAGCATAGCATTATCACTATCAACTGTCTTGATTGCACTCGGGACTTTGGTTTTTTTTTGCACTAATATCGGGTTTTAAAAAAATTTATTGAACTTATTTTGGTTTATGATGTTGTCCATGAGTATTATGTTTACAGATCTATTATGCTGCTGCAAGTATGAATGGTATTGTTCTGTTTTTGATACAAATGACACTGAAATAGTCTTGACTTCACTCTTAACCTCCTCCTTACTGACCCGCACTTAATCACACACACTTTATGCTGGAGAGTGCTTGCCACGATTGGAATAGCATTCACTAAGTCCATAGCCAATAACTGTGCTGAAACCATTTCTATTTATTTATAATTCTTTTCCCCACACCCCACAAACTCCATATGATGTAAGCATACTCATTTAGCCCCTCTCTTCACCACACCCTATCATTGTAGTTTTCTTCTTTCAAATAACCAAAAATTGAAACTTCACTGTGCCATGAGAGAAGGGCAAAAAGAAAGTGAAATGACTATAAATGTAACAATCACTGGATCACTATCAATGGAGAAGCTATCAAAAGAAGACTGATGCTATTCAATGCCAAAGAGTTAACGATCTATCAAACCCAGCGTGGAAATTGAGGACAATTCTATCAACATATTTGAAGAGCACCCAAGTCAGGGAACATCTCGTACTGGGTTTGAACAGTACAAACCGAAACCACCTAAAGTCCAGAGATTGCCGTGGAAGATTTCAATCATGGAGGCTCAGGTCCCAGCCATGCAAATTTAAACTGAGACAGGAAACTGCAGACTGAAGAGGGGTCCTGACTCGAAATGCCATCGATCAATTTCTCTTCACAGATGCTGTCTGGCCTGTTGAGCTCCTCTAGCACGTTGTTAAACTCAGACAGCTCCATCACAGCTGTAAATTATACCATTCACGAGGTCTTCTGGATTGTTTACTGGTATAAACGAGCCAGGTCACCAGCAATCAGCCCTAGCCACCCTTGATGTATTTGGTTTAGCGTGAAATATACCGATGGTACTATAGTCTGCCAAAGAGTGAAACCGTTATGACTGCTCTCAGCATGCCAACGGTGTCAAGGAAAGAGCGTTCACGTCGCGGCCCTGTCTCCACCCAATCTTCCCACCACCATGCACAAGAAGCACAAGAAGCACCAGACGCCATTGTATGCAGATGCCGAGAAATGTGTTCAACTCTGGCTGAACAATTTCTCATCTTGTGATGTGGACTCGATAAGAAGAAGCGCATGCCAACCACTGATCTGCATGCTTTCCTTGTGCACCAACTGGATATTGATGGAGTGGAATCCCTTTTGGTTGAGTTCTTATACAACCCCCAGAAAAAGTCATGCATCCAATCAATGGCATCCCCCAAATTGGAAGTGTCCACAATTTTCACAAAGCCACATGCTCACTGCCTGATGGTCTTTAGCAAGAAAGAATGAAACTGTCGACACTTCTATTTGAATAACAAGCATATGGACCTCCCTTTTGTAACAATGGAGGGAAAACTGCAATCTGTTACATATATTTCCAGCTCAAACTTGAAGCAGTACACGGTGATTTTGATAGGTCTTGTTGTGTGGTCCTTGCTATGCTCTTGAGCTGCAGTTATGGCTGAAGTAGATGCCAGATGTCAGTGAGGACATCCTTACTGAAGTGCAAATATCTGACACAACTTGTTATTTACTGAAATTCAGTTTGAAGAGTTGTTCTGTATACAAATACAGCTTATACAAAGAGCACTTCCAGCCTGCCTGTTTCCTTTTTCTGGCTTACTGATATACTGTATGTCATAAAGTGCCCAAACTGTATAAATCTGGAAGACATTTGTTACAGGCACTTACAAATGTGGCCCGAGCCCTTAGCATTCATGGCCCCGAGAGGGTTGCCAACTTCCTCACTCCCAAATACGGGACAAGGTGACATCACCGTTCCACGTGACCTCACCCAGCCGGCGGCCACGTGCTCCCACTCCACCAATGGCAGTCGCCCGGGCCCCTTTGTCCCTTATTTGGGAGTGAGGAAGTTGGCAACCCTACTAATATGGGACAAGGGCGGTCCCATACGGGACAAACACATTTAGCCCAAAATACGGATGTCCCGGCTAATACGAGGCAGTTGGCAACCCTATGCCCCCTGTCCCACTTAAAAGTATTGTAAACTATAGGTCACTTGTAGGATTAGATTCCCTGGTTATTGATGTCATCCTATTTTCTACACTTCCAGCAATTTATTGGGTGTGGGCTGGCTGGTGTTAAAGGGTAAACTTGAAAATCTTGTATAGGGCAGGTTGTTCCAAATTGCTTCTGAGGCAGAAAAGTGATTTGAACTAAAGTACCTGTTGCAATATAGAAATTGGGACACCTGTCCCACAAACAGGAATTTACTATGTGTAAACAGGAACATAATAACGAGAACATTTTTTTTGTGATATGCCAGGGTTGTCATTGGTGTTAAGTTGTCTGCGGCTTTGAACTTATACACACCAGGCTCCTTCCAGGCTGATAAATAAAAAATGTGTATGAAGGAACTACAGATGCTGGTTTAAACCGAAGATAGACACAAAATGCTGGAGTAACTCAACGGGACAGACAGCATCTCTGGAGAGATGGAATGGGTGACTTTTCAGGTCGAGACCCTTCTTTAAACTGATGTCAGGGGAGGGGAGATAAATAGATAAGGAAGTGTAAGGTGTGAAAACAGGACAAAGGGAATGGAGATCAAGGAAAATGTAGAATAGATCATTGTTAGCAGGGAGAAGGTAATAAAGCAAACTTGTTTCCTCGAGTAGAGAGGGCTCTCAATTGTTCCTGCTTTTGTAATTGTAGTCTGAAGAAGGTTCCATCCCAAAACATCATCAATCCATGTTATCCAATGAAGCTGCCTGACCAGCTGAGTTACTCCAGCATTTTGTGTCTTTTTTTTGTAAATCAGCATCTGCAGTTCCTTGTTTCTCAATTGTACCTGTTCCATTCCCCACGCCGTTCCCCTTAACATTTCTGTAAACAATTGGGACAAAAACGAAGGCTGCCCTTGCATCCCACTAATCTTCACATTGAATGGATCATCCTCCATAGTGACCAATACCTCCAGCAAGATGATCTTCTTCGCCCCTCCCATTTGAGCATTGGGAAGGAGCTGATCCCTTCATGATGCTGTGATCCACTCCTGCATTTTCAACATACTCACTCCCCGTCTCAGACGGAATTACTGTGAAAGTAAATATATCATCACTCCTACATACAAGATCCTATGTGTTCTATGTGAGGCTGGAGAGTAGATGGCAGAGGTAATAAAAGCCACCAGATATTCCACATCGGGGGGAGCATTCCCAACTCATACTTTGAATGCAGGGAGATGAATTAGGGTTGTATTGAAATACTGGAAGAATTTAGCCAGCCAAGTAACATCTTTGGAAAGAGACATCAGTCAACATATCGGCTCAGTGAGCCTTCCTCAAATGAGTGGAGACCCACCCAGGATCAGAGGCATGTACAAAGTATCCATGATTCTTGAGGCAGTGTTCCAACCTCCCCCTTTTCTGAGGAAGAGTTACTGATCGGAGACATTAACTGATGGACACAAAATGGCGGAGTAACTCAGCGGGAACGGCAGCATCTCTGGAGAGAAGGAATGGGTGACGCTTCAGGTCGAGACCCTTCTTCAGACATTAACTGGTTACTCTTTCAACAAATGTTGCCTGACTGGCTGACTTCTTCCAGCATTTCTGGTTTTGTTTCAAATTCCAGCATCTGCAGTTTTATTAGTTTTCCAGAGTTTTTATAGACTGAGCAAAACACAAAGTACTAAATGATGCCACACTTTGGGTTCAAACATGGAAACATAGAAAATAGGTGCATGAGGAGGCCATTTGGCCCTTTGAGCCAGCACTGCCATTCATTGTGATCATGGCTGATCATCCACAATCAGTCACCTGTGCCTGCCTTCACCCCATATCCCATGATTCCACTAGCCCCGAGAGCTCTATCTAACTCTTTTAAATTCATCCAGTGAATTGGCCACCAATGCCTTCTGTGGCAGAGAATTCCACAAATTCACAACTCTCTGGATAAACTTTTTATTTCGTTATTCATTCAAGTGATGTAGGCTTTGCTACCGTGGTAATTATCCATTCTTATCATTAAATGTCCTGTCGACAGTCAAGAGCCAACCGTATTGCAGCGTATCTGGATTTATATTTAGATCAAACTGGTAAAGAGAGCAAAAATCCTTCCCGAAAGAACATTAAAGAACCAGATGATTTTTACAGCCGTCTGGTACTTTGAGTTGCGATTGCTGAAGCCAGCTATTTTATTCCAGATTTAGACATTTACTTGAATTCAAATCCCCAGATAAAATTCAAATTCATTTTTACTGCTCAACTCTCCAACTCTCTGGATACATCCAGTAATTTGACCACTGTGCCAGAATTAATCCTGAATATATGTATGAGCCAAAAAAAAATTGGCTCATAATTATAGACAGAAATTGCTGGAGTAACTCAGCATCTCAGTAACTCAGGACAGGCAGCATCTCTGGAGAGACGGAATGGGTGACTTTTTGGGTCTCGACCTGGAACGTCACCTATTCCCTCTCCCCACAGATGCTGCCTGTCCCGCTGAGTTACTCCTGCATTTTCACGTTCACAAGTTATAGGAGTAGAATTAGACCATTCAGCCCATCGAGTTTACTCCTCAATTCAATCATGGTTGATCTCTGCCTCTTAATCCCATTTTCCTGCCTTCTCCCCATAACCCTTGACACCCATTCTAATAAAGAATCAATGAGGTTCCCCCTCAACAGTCTAAACTCCAGCGAGTGGAGACCCAGTGCTGACACACGCTCATGACAATAGACAATAGACAATAGGTGCAGGAGTAGGCCATTCGGCCCTTCGAACCAGCTCCGCCATTCAATGTGATCATGGCTGATCATTCTCAATCAGTACCCCGTTCCTGCTTTCTCCCCATACCCCCTGACTCCGCTATCCTTAAGAGCTCTATCTAGCTCTCTCTTGAATGTATTCAGAGAATTGACCTCCACTGCCCTCTGAGGCAGAGAATTCCACAGATTCACAACTCTCTGACTAAAAAAGTTTTTCCTCATCTCAGTTCTAAATGGCCTACCCCTTATTCTTAAACTGTTGCCCCTCATCATATGTTATCCCACTCATTCCTGAAATCATTCTTGTAAACCTCCTCTAGACCCTCTCCAGAGCCAGCACATCCTTCCTCAGATATGGGGCCCAAATTTGTTCACAGTACTCCAAATGTGGCCTGACCAGCGCCTTATAGAGCCTCAGCATTATATCTCTGTTTTTGTATTCCAGTCCTCTTGATGTAAATGCTAGCATTGAATTTGCCTTCCTTACTACCGATTCGACTTGCAAATTAACTTTTTAGGAATCCTGCACCAGCACTCCCAAGTCCTTTTGCACCTCCAATTTCTGGATTCTCTCTCCATTTAGAAAATAATCTATGCCTTTATTCTTATTACCAAAATGCATTTTGCTACACTGAATGTCATCTGCCACTTCTCTGCCCACACTCCGAACCTGTCCAAGTCCTTCTGCAGAGTCCTTGCTTCCTCTACACTGCCTGCCCCTCCACCTATCTTAGCATCATCTGCAAACTTGGCCACAAAGCCTTCAATCCCCTTATCCAAATCATTAATATACAACGTGAAGAGAAGCAGCCCCAGCACCAACCCTTGCGGAAGTCCACTAGTCACTGGCAACCAACCTGAAAAGCGCCTTTTATTGCAACTCTTTGCCTTCTGCCATTCAGACAACATGCTATCCAAGCTAGTATCTTCCCTTTAATACCATGGGCTCTCATCTTCCCTAGCAGCCTGACGTGCAGCACTTTATCGAAGGCCTGAAAATCTACGTAAACAGCATGTACAGCCTCCCCTCTGTCTGTCCTGCTATTAACTTCCTCAAAGAACTCCAGCAGATTAGTCAGGCAAGATCTTCCCTACACAATGTTGACTTCAACCTATTTTATTGTGAACTTCTAAGTACTGCGTAACCTCATCCTTTATAATTGACTCTAAAATCTTGCCAACCACCGAGGTCAGGCTCACTGGCCTATAGTTTCCTCTCTTCTGCGTTGCTCCCTTCTTGTACAGATAATCACAATTTTCCAATCTACAGGAACCACTCCTAACTCTAGTGATTCTTGAAATATCACAACTAATGCCTCCACCATCTCTTGAGGCCACCTGCTTCAGAACCCTGGGGTGCAGTCCATCCGGTCCAGGTGGCTTATCCACCCTCAGGAGACCTTTCAGTTTTCCTAGCACCTTCTCCTTAGTAATCGCCACTCCACTAACTTACACCCCCTGACTCTCTAGGATTGCAGGCACACTGCTGGTGTCTTCCACTGTGTAGAGTGATGCAGAAAAGTTAATAAATTCCTCTGCCATTTTGTGTCTATCTTCGGTGTAGACCAGCATCTGCAGTTCCTTCCTACAGATGGCTCATAATTATATCCAGGTTTATTTCTGTGATTTTATTTGGATTTTTTTTCCCCCCAATTTATTGCTGTAATAGTGGCTGGAATTCAACAAACTCCTGAAGAAACAACTATTTTCTCCAATTATTCCATTAATGAGCTGTTTATCTTCTTAGTTAGCCCCTTGGAATCATCAATGGGTGATCTGCTTCCATCCCAGGTTCCTAAGGGATGAACGTGATGCCAAGGTAATGTCTGCCTGTTCTAAGGTGGATGGTGAGTCCAATGAGGGAATGTCATGAACCTTTGTTGTGTGAGGGAGATGCCAGTGTGATGCATCAAGGAGCAGGTTGGTGGAAGACCCTTTCATGCAGAGGTTGTGCGTAAGGCCCATGCTCATGAAGGGTTCAGGAAATGATGGCTTGGAGCTCAATCTTTGAGCTTTTATAAACACCAGCACCATCCGAGTAGTACAGCTCGATTATTAACGTTGGCTCTGGGGCGTAGTTACCTTTAATTCTGAAGATTAGCTGTACTCCAGGAGGTTTTGTTGGAGGTGAGATGGACCATTGCAGCAAGAACCAAGGGGAGACCTGATAGTATGGATAATTATATAGAGAGGCTAAGATGCAGGAAAAATGTTCCCAATGTTGGGTGAGTCCAGAACCAGGGGCCACAGTCTTAAGGGGAGGCCATTTAAAACTGAGATGAGAAAAAACTTTTTCACCCTGAGAGTTGTGAATTTGTGGAATTCCCTGCCACAGAAGGCTGCAGAGGCCAATTCACTGGATGAATTTAAAAGAGAGTTAGATAGAGCTCTGGGGGCTAGCGGAATCAAAGGGTATGGGGAGAAGGCAGGCACGGGTTACTGATTGTGCATGATCAGCCATGATCACAATGAATGACAGTGCTGTCTCGAAGGGCCAAATGGCCTCCTCCTACACCTATTTTCTATGTTTCTATGTTTCTAAGATAGGATAAACAGTCAGAACCTTTTTCCCAGAGTGTAAATGTCAAAGGTTAGAGGGCATAGCGTTAAGGTGAGAGGGGCAAAGTGTGCAGGGCAAGTTTATTTTCCACAGGAAGTGGTAGATGCGCGGAACACGCTGCTAGGGGTGGTGGTGGTGGAGGCAAATACCATAGTGGCATTCGAGAGGCTCTTAGTCACATGGATATGCAGGGATTGGAGGGAGATGGATCACGTGCAGGCAGAGATTACCTTGGCATCATGTTGAGCACGGACATTGTGGGTTGACGGGGCTGTTACCATGCTGTACTAAAGATTGACAAAGATGTTGGTGCAATGACAAAACCTTGTTTGACACCAGTCTTAGCTGAGAATGGTTCTATTGTGGGCAAATCTAAACATAAGGCACCAACTTAACCACATGTAGACCAGACAGTGATGCCACAGTCAATGGATCAGATCACAGTTCTGCAGTCCTGTAACATCTAGGCATGAATGGTGGTAGATAGTTAAGTAGTCAATGAGCGAGGAAGGCGCCAAGAACATACCCATCCTCAGTGGTAGTGGCATCTTAGAAGCAAGGCTAGAGCATGTGGAAAGCATGTTCAGCCAGATTACATCTCCATTCCTCCTGCAATCCCCAATATCATTGAGCTAGCCTTTAACTAGTTCAATATACTCCAAGTGATATCAGGAAACTGCTCGGAGCACTGGCAAAAAAAGTCCAGATATCATGCTTTAGAAATACAATGAATCGCCATTTACTTACCAAAACCTACCAGGCTAACATGGGAGGTGAGAAGTAGGATTAATCCAAAAAACTCCTTTTGATTAATATAGAATTCTTCACAATGAAGCCAACAATTTTTAATGAGGAGTGAACATCCTTTCAATTGCAAGCTCCTGGATTACCTATCCTCAAGATCCTCACAGGACGGAACACAAGCTGACTCTCCAGCAGGGTGGTAGGAAGGAACTGCAGATGCTGGTTTAAACCTAAGATAGACACAAAATGCTGGAGTAACTCAGCGAGACAGGCAGCATCTCTGGAGAGAAGGAATGGGTGACGTTTCGTGTCGAGACCCTTTTTAAGTCTGAAGAAGGTTCTCGAACGAAATGTCATCCATTCCTTCTCTCCAGAGATGTTGCCTGTCCCACTGAGTTACTCCAGCATTTTGTGTCTATCTCCAGAAGGGTGGCTCCAACTCCAACAGCATCACCAAGAGTTCTTGCTTGCCCAGACTCCATGTGTCTTCTTATATACCCTCTCATTCACTCTCTGACTCTGGATGTGAACGATCGAGTAAGTAACAATATGTACTTGGAAAGGCTGCAGTGAGTCATGCATTCGTGTGTGAGGATGGTTCTGTAGTCTCTATTGATCAATTGTAAACCAGAGGGAAACATAATAATTAGGTTCTGTATATAAAAGGAGGTTCTATCAGCACAATAACAGGATTGAATGTACAGAGTAAGGAAAGAGATAAAAACTGCAGGAGATGTTGCAAGATGATAGATTTCCAATGATACAATGCTCCCTGTGCCTTATCCACAGCTAGGTTGCAAAATCATCTTTTAATTATCAAGTGGATATGAAATAATTCTGAAGGAAAATATCTGTTCTGGTGATGGAAAAGTAAATCATGAAAACCATTACATAGCGAGAAGTAGTATATTAATCTGCAGTGGACCTAACAAACATTTTCTCAAATACAGAATAACATTGAGCGATGCAGTACACATGAGCATTTGAATAGAGACAAATTCTACAAGGTTTTTCAAACTAAGCCCCACAATGCAAAGAGCAATGAGCAGAATCCCTCAGGGCAGAAGATTAATGTTGCAATTAATGTAACACCGACTGTACACTGCTTATTTCATTAAACATTGAGGTTAAAGTCTAAGCCACTACATTTGTGAAAACATTCCTCCGTGCCCTATAAATCCTGTCTGACTGATAGAGAGTTGAAGAAATGGAGTGGTTTCCAAAGGGAATTCCAGAGCCTCGGACTTTGATCGCTAACTGCATAGGAGCAGGGTGGGAGTAATTAAAATTGGTCATATGCATGAAGCCAGAATTATGGAAAGCTATAGCCTTGACACGGATTGCAAGTGTTTAGGAAAGATTTGAAAACAAGGTAGCCAAGGTAGGTGTGTGGACACAGCAGGGCCAGGTCCAAGCTATGACACTAGCAGTGGAGTTTTAGACAACCTGAAGCATCCTCTTCTGCCTAGTTTTCTTCTTTCGTGTCCATCATCCATGTTTCAAATGTTACATCGCTGTCTTCGTCCGTCCTGAAAAGGGCGCAAGCTTCCGGTGACAATCAGTGGGAACCATCACTTGTACAATAGATGGTGGTGGTAGCAGAATTAGGTCAAGACACATCCAGTTTCCAGCCCCGCGACGTGGACGCTTCTGCTATGGGGCCGTCTGCCTAGTGGTTAAAAGAGATAAACGGTAACAAAAGGCTTCCATTTGAATGTATATAGCATCACTAACATACTTATTGGATCAGACTTTGCACGGGATAGTCAACAGAATTTTTAACATCAGTTTGGGTATGAACATTGACTTCTCCAACTTTAGATAGTTCCTCTGTCCCTCCCGTCCCCTCCTCCTTCCCAGATCTCCCTCTATCTTCCTGTCTCCACCTGTATCCTTCCTTTGTCCCGCCCCCCTGACATCAGTCTGAAGAAGGGTCTCGACCCGAAACGTCACCCATTCCTTCTCTCCCGAGATGCTGCCTGACCTGCTGAGTTACTCCAGCATTTTGTGAATAAATACCTTTGATTTGTACCAGCATCTGCAGTTATCTTCTTATACTACTTGAGATTTCCACATGTGCACCAACTTGCATTTTAGCCGTCAGTTCTTCACATTCTGTCAAATCCACAACCATGCTTGTGGAATTTATCATGGGGGCAGAAAGTTGTGGAAATCTGCATTGGGCTCGTGCATCAGGTTTGACCAAACAAAGAGAGCACTTTATTAATCATTTCATTGGGAGGAAGAGATGCGAGGGGGCGAGGTACATATTTGTTAAGTTAGATTGTTTAAATGTTTGTGTGTTCCAAGTCCTATTAAAGCTTTAAAAATATTTTTAAGCTATGTGTACTTTTAATTGTTTCTGGTTGTCTTGGAATGAGTTTTGATTATTTGAAACATCAGTTCTGGTTAAGTCAAAAGATATGACTCAATTAGCTATCTTTTTTTTAATGTTCTTAGGGGCAGGTTTGTTCAGATCACCCCACAAAATAGCTTCAAAGCACTGAAGGTCCTTTATATCCTCAGCTAGTGATCTGCGCAGCTTTCCCCAGGAAATTATGTAGGGTTTACCTGAAGTAAATGGTTTCTTTAGTCATATTTAGCGGTGAGTGTAGATGGCTTGCTAAAATGTACAGTATGTTCCAGCTGAATAAAATGTGGCATGACATTTAGCAGGAGGTTTATAGAAGAAGAAGAAGAAGAAGAAGAAGAAGAAGAAGAAGAAGAAGAAGAAGAAGAAGAAGAAGAAGAAGAAGAAGAAGAAGAAGAAGAAGAAGAAGAAGAAGAAGAAGAAGAAGAAGAAGAAGAAGAAGAAGAAGAAGAAGAAGAAGAAGAAGAAGAAGAAGAAGAAGAAGAAGAAGAAGAAGAAGAAGAAGAAGAAGAAGAAGAAGAAGAAGAAGAAGAAGAAGAAGAAGAAGAAGAAGAAGAAGAAGAAGAAGAAGAAGAAGAAGAAGAAGAAGAAGAAGAAGAAGAATAATAATAATAATAATAATAATAATAATAATAATAATAATAATTTAGCAACATGCTCTCTCGCTGCTCCCCCTCTATGATTTCTCCTGCCCTCCTGCTCTACGACCACATTTTGACACAGACTTCTCCAACTTTGGATGGTTCCTCTGTCCCTCTCTTCCCCTCCCCCTTCCCAATTCTCCCTCTATCTTCCTGTCTCCACCTATATCCTTCCTTTGTCCCGCCCCCCTGACATCGGTCTGAAGAAGGGTCTCGACCCAAAACGTCACCCATTCCTTCTCTCCTGAGATGCTGCCTGACCTGCTGAGTTACTCCAGCATTTTGTGAATAATAATAATAATAATCATCATCATCATCATCACCATCATCATCATTTATTAGCCAAGTATGTTTTGCAACATACGAGGAATTTGGGTTGCTATACAGTCATTCCAAAAAAGAAACAAGACGCACAACTAGATAAAAATTTGACATAAACATCCACCACAGCGGCTCCTCCACATTCCCCACTGTGATGGAATCTTCTTATCTTCTTTCCTCCTTTACTCCCGCGGTCGGGGGAGTCGAACCAGCGGTCGGGAGTCGTCCGCAGCCGGCGATCGAGCTCCCGCCTCGGAGTGGTCTAAGCTCCTGCATCGGGGCGGACGAACTCCTGCGGCTTGGAGTCCCCGAAATCGGTCTCTATGTGCTCCCCGACAGGTCCGCAGCCCCCACAAGTTGGAGCAACAAAGGCCGACCCCTGGCAAAGGGATCGCCCGCTCCGAGATGTTAAAGACCGCAGGCTCCACGGTTTTGGAGCTCGAGAAGTCCCAAACGTGAGGCCGCCAACTCCACGATGTTAGGCCGCAGTGCGGACAGAGATACGACACGGAAAAAGTTGCATCTCTGTCGAGGAAAGAGGTAAAAGAAGTTTTCCCCATCCCGCCACTGTATGTTTCTTTTTTTTCCTAATCAGATTTGCAGCACTTTGGTCAACGTGGGTTATTTTAAAATGTGCTATACAAATAAAATTGACTTGACTTGACTTGACCACCCACCACAAATACAAAAACTACAGATAAGCTAAAACATACATTTTACAACAAACTAAAAACACAAAGAAGGAAAAGGACAAAAGACAGACCGTTGGCGAGGCAGTCATCGTGCGGCGCCCCCTGGTGGTGAGATTTCAGGAGGGGGACCGAGTTCTATGATAATGTCAATGGCTTTGTAGGATGTCTTAAAGGTGGAAAGAAAGGGACAGAGAGTACAAAGAAGAGCATGGGTCACGTTGGACAGGGAGCGATGAACGGCATGTGGTACATGTTTGTGACTCTCAAGCATCTTGATACATTTAACGTGGAAGGCAGGTAGAGAAGTTGAATCAGTAGTTTAGTGGAAAGAATTTAGGGATGTAGAAGCTGAGTACTCGAGGACAACTTGAGTTTAGAGTGAGCTTGAGGAGAGCTCGAGAACATGACGGTTCAGTTAGATCAGGAGAAAGCTCAGTTGACATTTGGTGGAGGAAGCAAGAGAAATGACACTGGCCACTGACCAGATGGTCCTGATGATGATAAAGGCCAGAAGCTCTTTGCAGACACAAGGAACTGCAGATGCTGAAGAATGGTCCCAAACTAGGGTTGCCAACTTCTTCACTCCTAAATACGGGACAAGGTGAGGTCACCGCCCCGCGTCCCCCGTGACCTCACCCACGTGGTCACCCGGGCGGCCGACATTGGTGGAGCGGGAGCACGTGGCCTCTGGCTGAGTGAGGACACGTGGGGCGCGAGGCGGTGACGCCACCCTTTGTCCCTTATTTGGGAGTGAGGAAGTTAGCAACCCTACTAATACGGGACAAGGGCGGTCTCATACGGGACAAACTAATTTAGCCCAAAATACGGGATGTTCCGGCTAATACGGGACAGTTGGCGACCCTATCCCAAACTGAAAGGTTGCCTATCTATGTCCTCGAGTCATGCTGCCTGACCCAGTGAGTTAATGCAAGCTCTTTGCACTTATTGGCGATGTGAATGGAAGGGGCATGGAGGCAGGGTACAAGAGGATCAGTTGCATTAGGGCAAGAAGCCAGGGGTTATCTAAACATTTCAGGATGATCCAGGAGACGAGAAACTAAAATGGAGTTCAGGTTTTAACTTATCAAGAATAGTAAAGCTGAGAAAAAAGTAAGTCGGCCTACATGAGGGATTGTATGGGTGATTTATTTATTTATCTCAATATTCATGCTGAGGCCAATGAAGTGAGTGGAATTTGACTTGTACATTCACTAGCTGTCTTCAAAATAAATTGAGTCATTGATCTGTATTTGGTATCATCACTCTATCGGTAAAAATGACATCCATTTGTCCACATCCGAAAGACCAATAGTTATAAATTCTATTATGTGGCATCATGAATAGTCTTCATGATCGCATGACTCTCGTACCAAACATATCAGTGCAGTTTTGTGTGTAAAGCAAAAACGTTAGAGCCAAACATATGTAAACTTGCATTTCTTTGGACAATACATAATAGTTGACTTGTGTATTGACTCAGTCTTTCTTAGTTTAGTTTAGTTTAGTTTAGAGATATAGCGCGGAAACAGGCCCTTCGGCCCACCAGGTCCATGCCGACCAGTGATAACCCCCACATTAACACTATCCTACACCCACTAGGGACAATTTTTACATTTACCAAGCCAATTAATCTACAAACCAGTACATCTTTGGCGTGTGGGAGGAAACCGAAGGTCTCGGAGAAAACCCACGCAGGTCACGGGGAGAACTTACAAACTCCATACAGACAGCACCCGTAGTCGGGATCGAACCCTGGCCTCCGGCGCTGCTTTCGCTGTAAGGCAGCAACTCTACCGCTGCGCCACCGTGGTCTTCTGTATGCCTTTGCCTGAAACATGATGGTTGGTCTTTTGGAATGGAGGTTGTGAAGGGCTACTGCTGGCTTCTCAGACCATAGATAAGGGTGCTTCAGACTGCACCTTCCCCTGTTGGCCGGCTGATGGACAACCTAGAGGCCTCTGCCAGAATGACCGAGAACATGAATACCGCCATCCAGGAGAGAAAACAACGGACTTTTAGTCTGTAGAGCGAATACCGTTCCGAAAGAAAGTTTATTGACCAGAAACATTAAATGTTTCTCCAGAGATGCTGCCTGACCACCTGAATATTTGCATCATTCCTTGTTTTTTGGGTCAGGTTGCTCATATTTGCACCCCCATTTTGCTTTTACAATTTTTGTAACTCACTAATCCTTTCACCAGTCCATTTGACCGCACGATCATCCCTTGTGTTATTTATTCGCTTTTGTCTTCCATTCTATCATGGGCCTCCCCTGTTTTCTCTCCTCCCCTCCACACTTCCTCTCCATCTTAAAACTTATCTCTATCTTTTCCCAATTCTAACAGCAGATCATTGACCAGAAACATTATCAGGTACTCCAGACCCAGAAACTCTTTTTATTTTAAACCACTCAGCACCAAAATAGCATGAGAATAGACACCAAGCCAAATTGTATAACACACATTTATTCACAAAATGCTGGAGTAACTCAGCAGGTCAGGCAGCATCTCGGGAGAGAAGGAATGGGTGACGTTTCGGGTCGAGACCCTTCTTCAGACTGATGTCAGGGGGGCGGGACAAAGGAAGGATATAGGTGGAGACAGGAAGATAGAGGGAGATCTGGGAAGGAGGAGGGGAAGGGAGGGACAGATGAGCTATCTGAAGTTGGAGAAGTCGACGTTCATACCACCGGGCTGCAAACTGCCCAGGCGTATAACACACAATTTGAAGACGGCACGGTGGCGCAGCGGTAGAGTTGCTGCCTTACAGCGAATGCAGCGCCGGAGACCCGGGTTCCATCCCGACTACGGGTGCTGTCTGTACGGAGTTTGTACGTTCTCCTTGTGACCTGCGTGGGTTTTCTCCAAGATCTTCGGTTTCCTCCCACACTCCAAAGACGTACAGGCATGTAGGTTAATTGGCTTGGTTAATGTAAAAATTGTGTTAATGTGCGGGGATCGTTGGTCGGTGCGGACCCGGTGGGCCGAAGGGCCTGTTTCTGCGCTGTATCTCTAAACTAAACTAAACTAAACTATAATGTCTCCCCTCATTAAGCACCTTGGGATGAATTTCTATGCTATACGTGAAAATTGGTGTTATTGAGTCAGGGGAGATGGTCTTTGGGTAAGTATTTCACTGGTTTCTCCCTTCTCCAGGGGATAGCGATGATGCTAACATTTGTTAGTTCTCTATCACAGTATCGCAGCCAAGATTCCCTCCATTTATCACATCTAATCTTCCTGATTTTGCACATGTACATTCAGCCAGAAAAATAATCAACTTGTCTGGGTGATGAATGTATTCATTTTTTTATCTGGTGAATGCTCAAAGCCTGTTCCTGCTTCTCTCTTTCTTATTCGATAAACATTTCACAGATTTTGGTGCGTGCACTGACAAATCTTTACTAATAAACTGCTTTTAATTCTCTTGGTAACATTTTTTTGGAGATTTCTGCGCTTGATAGCATCCTGTTCATTTTAAATACTTTGACATTTTTTCAGGTTCTTATCTTCAAAGATCAAATCTGCTCTTTGAGACTGACATTTCAAACTATCAGAGAATAAGCTATATTGAGAAAGATGCATTGAGCTATGTAGATATGTCAAGATGGCTGGGACTTATTAAATGAGGAATAATAAGTTTCAGTGAATTCTCAGATCATTAATCATTTACGATATTAACCTTTTATCTTTCCTTAATGTGCATATTTTACCAAATCTGATCAAATTAACGGTGAACAAACTACTTAAATCCTTGATTCAGCTCCTATGAGGCTTTATTTAAGGCATTATGTATGGACATGTAATTTTAGTTACCAAACCCACTTAAAATGGATTTAGATGTCAGAAGTTAAGACTTGTTATTCTTACCTTGGACTTGATGAGAAATTTGATAAAGCCACATATTTTATTTTAGGCTGAATGTCAGAGCTATCTCCTAAAAATTCTCTGCCACAGAAGGCAGTGGAGGTCAATTCACTGGATGTGTTCAAAAGAGAGTTAGATAGAGCTCTTCTGGCGAATGGAATCAAGGGATATGCATCTCCTGCTTCCTCCAAAATGATGCACATAGAGAAGTATGAACTGGAGTAAGAAGGGCCTACATTTTGCAGCTGATATCAAGGCTATTTTGCATAAAACAGAGCACTCCATTTTTGGATAGTGTACAAAGCAAAATATAAGATCGAATTTAATTGCAGTTGAATAATAACTTGTATGTTTAGAGGACTTTTGCATGATCAAAAATCACACGATGAAATATTATGAGTGGTTTTAGAGTGATGAAACGAGTCCCTGATATCAAAATGTTAAATTAAAATTCCCATCAGCAACCTAATGGAGTAGTTTGAAACTGGGCTAGGATTAATCACTGTGGATTTCAGTGTCTCCTGCCCAGGTTTGCAGGAAGCAGTCACTGCCTACTTCTAACAATGCAATTGATGGCATGGAGCGCATGTGCAAGATGTTCCCATATCCCAGATTTCTTTTGTGGCATAACACAAAGCCATCATATAGAAACATTGAAACATAGAAACATAGAAAATAGGTGCAGGAGGAGGCCATTCGGCCCTTCGAGCCAGCACCGCCATTCATTGTGATCATGGCTGATCGTCCTCAATCAATAACCCATGCCTGCCTTCTCCCCATATCCCTTGATTCCACTAGCCCCTAGAGCTCTATCTAACTCTCTCTTAAATCCATCCAGTGATTTGGCTTCCACTGCCCTCTGTGGCAGGGAATTCCACAAATTCACAACTCTCTGGGTGAAAAAGTTTTTTCTCACCTCAGTTTTAAATGGCCTCCCCTTTATTCTAAGACTGTGGCCCCTGGTTCTGGACTCGCCCAACATTGGGAACATTTTTCCTGCATCCAGTTTGTCCAGTCCTTTTATAATTTTATATGTTTCTGTAAGATCCCCTCTCATCCTTCTAAACTCCAGTGAATACAAGCCTAGTCTTTTCTATCTTTCCTCATACGACAGTCCCGCCATCCCAGGGCTCAATCTCGTGAACCTACGCTGCACTGCCTCAATTACAAGGATGTCCTTCCTCAAATTAGGAGACCAAAACTATACACAATGCTCCAGGTGTGGTCTCACCAGGTATATCTGCAAGTAAGGTGTATATGCTAAATCTACTGGGATGCAAAGCTATTTTAAATCATACATGCGGTTGCTTTTTAATAAGAAAACAGTTAAAACAATCTAAGTTAGCAAGAGAACCTTCCAGCTAGAGAGACCATGGAGAACTGCCTCCTGGAAATCAGCTCGTGTACAATCCTTGGAATCAAGCAGACACTGTCAATAAGAAAGTGCTGGAGGAACTCTGCAGGTCAAGCAACATCTGTGGAGGGAATTGACAAGCGATGTTTTGGGTCGGGACTCTTCTTCAGACTGATGATGTAAAGGGGACAAAACTGTCTGATGGTGACATTCCAACCATTTGCCAGTCAAATCCCCCTTGCCTATATCTTTTCCTGATTTCCTCCCCCCTCCTCCATCAGTCTGAAGAAAGGTCCCCACCCGAAATGCCATCTGTCCATTCCGTCCACAGATGCTTCCTGACCTACCGAGTTCCTCCAGCATTTGTTTTTTTTACTAACGATTCCAGCATTTGCAGTTTCTTGTGCCTCCACTGTCAATAATGTCAATGAAAGTAAAAGTGGGGAAAAGTCATGAAAATATATTTAATAGATTATTCGTCTTTGGTCCATCAAGCAAGTTTGTTACAAAATGATACAATGGAAAGAATTCTTCATATTTCCTACAATGCCCTTTGAGTCAATTTCAAATTTAAAAAAACAAAAATATTTTCTATTTCCTATGGTTCAACAATATATTTCATTTACTAAGGCTACCATATTATGAGCAGAGCAATTTAATTCAGTCTAAGTTAAAAGACATTTCCAATTACTTGTTTTATGATGCATGTTTATTATTTTTTCTATCTCTGGCGCATCACTGTAGTTTCCATAAATACATTCAAAATTATGGCATTTCAGTCTGGAATGTATTTCATTAATATTGTCCTTTCACACATCTTACACAGGTGAATAATTACACTATGATTACATTTTGACAGTGCTTGGCCCAAGTATTAAATCATCAAATTTTCAGAAAATTGGTTCAGTGTACAATGAAATGAAGAAGACATAAGTGTCTCCTTGGCCCCAAACTGAAATCTTTCAGTAAGGGACAAGACAGGATCCACATCAACATCATAATATCTCTGTTCAGTTGGGCAAATGAAGAGGTGTGTCTATCAGAGATGGCATATACTGATCCAACCTTTCATTTGAACCCAGAGGTCAGATGATATAATCTACTGTGTCACCCGGTGAAAAAGAGACAAATTCCATGCGATTTGGAATTCATTTGAAGCCAATTTTCAGAGGTGAATGATGCGTGCATAAAATTCTGCAGCAGCTTCATCCCCTGAAAACTAATAGGAAGAAGCTGGAGGAAACAAATCTGCATAAACGGCAGATTTTGAGTAAATTGCACAGTTAATAGAAAATTAGTATTCTCTCCACACTGTAAGTGGAAGGTAGACAGAAAACGCTGGAGTAACTCAGCGGGTCAGGTAGCATCTCTGGAGAACATGGATAGGTGACGTTTCACAGAGTGCTGGTGTAACTCAGCGGGTCAGGCAGCATCTCTGGAGAACATGGATAGGTGACGTTTCACAGAGAGCTGGAGTAACTCAGCGGGTCAGGCAGCATCTCTGGAGAACATGGATAGGTGACGTTTCACAGAGAGCTGGAGTAACTCAGGCAGCATCTCTGGAGAGAAGGAATGGGTGACGTTGCGGGTCGAGACCCTTCTTCAGACTGATGTCAAGGGATGTCCCACCCCCTCCCCTGACATCAGTCTGAAGAAGGGTCTCGACCCGAAACGTCACCAATGAAGAAAGCCAATGGAATGTTGGCCTTCATAACAAGAGGAGTTGAGTATAGGAGCAAAGAGGTCCTTCTACAGTTGTACCGGGCCCTGGTGAGACCGCACCTGGAGTACTGTGTGCAGTTTTGGTCTCCAAATTTGAGGAAGGATATTCTTGCTATTGAGGGCATGCAGCGTAGGTTCACTAGGTTAATTCCCGGAATGGCGGCACGGTAGCGCAGCGGTAGAGTTGCTGCTTTACAGCGAATGCAGCGCCGGAGACGCAGGTTCGATCCTGACTACGGGTGCTGCACTGTAAGGAGTTTGTACGTTCTCCCCGTGACCTGCGTGGGTTTTCTCCGAGATCTTCGGTTTCCTCCCACACTCCAAAGACGTACAGGTATGTAGGTTAATTGGCTGGGTAAATGTAAAAAAAATTGTCCCTAGTGGGTGTAGGATAGTGTTAATGTACGGGGATCACTGGGCGGCACGGACTTGGAGGGCCGAAAAGGCCTGTTTCCGGCTGTAGATATATGATATGATATGATATGACTGTCGTATGTTGAAAGGCTGGAGCAATTAGGCTTGTATACACTGGAATTTAAAAGGATGAGCGGGGATCTTATTGAAACATATAAGATAATTAGGGGATTGGACACATTAGAGGCAGGAAACATGTTCCCAATGTTGGGGGAGTCCAGAACAAGGGGCCACAGTTTAAGAATAAGGGGTAGGCCATTTAGAACGGAGATGAGGAAGAACTTTTTCAGTCAGAGAGTGGTGAAGGTGTGGAATTCTCTGCCTCAGAAGGCAGTGGAGGCCAGTTCGTTGGATGCTTTCAAGAGAGAGCTGGATAGAGCTCTTAAGGATAGCGGAGTGAGGGGGTATGGGGAGAAGGCAGGAACGGGGTACTGATTGAGAGTGATCAGCCATGATCGCATTGAATGGCGGTGCTGGCTCGAAGGGCTGAATGGCCTACTCCTGCACCTATTGTCTATTGTCTATTGTCACCCATTCCCTCTCTCCAGAGATGCTGCCTGACCCGCTGATTTATTCCAGCATTTTGTGTCTACCTTCGATTTAAACCAGCATCTGCAGTTTTTTTTCCTACACTGTATGTGGAAATGTATTAAATGTACCATATTCACCATGCACATTTCGAATAGCAGAATATTTTTTTATTCTCATAACGTGACCGCATTATTAAAAACATAATTGAAGCAGAGCAAAATGAGAATTATATCTGGGGATGAGGGAAAAAGGAATAAAAAAGTGTTCTCCTGTGAAATGATCTTCCAGCCCATGAGAAATAAAAGTGTTATGTGATTTATATGCAGTACAATAAGTATAATTATTTTCCATTTAAAATGATCCCAATCCAAAAGTATTCCATCTTTAAACTCAAATTATAATCATGAATGCATTTAAAACTAAATGGCAATGTGCCATATGTTACAAAGATGAGAAACAACTTAAGGGAGCGATGTGTGGCAAACAGAGAATGCTGATTGAAGGATGATAGCCAGCGTTGTGATATCATTCCGTAGAACTCCCCCCAGTAGATGGTCTCTGGGAATTATTGTTTGCGATAGAAATGTAAAAAAAAATTTTTAATGACTTTTCTCTTGTGCTCTAACATTACAGAGTTATTGAACCATCCAAAATGAGGGAAATTATGTGAAGTTAGGAGTATATCGAAGCAGAAAGGGGCAGTTTTATTGCTAGCAACACACATGCATTATGATTTGCAGATCAACCTATTTATTATAATATACTTAACAGTGTAAAATGACACAAAGCTCACTGCAGGATGTGTTATGAAAGATAAGTGAGTGCTTGATCAAAGAGGAATGTTTTTGGGCGCGTGTAAAATGAGGAATGAAGGTAGAGAGTGAGAAGGTTTACGAGGAGATTCCTGGCATTAGATCTGACAGCTGAGGTATGACCGTCGTAATGGAACAGTTAGGGGTGAGGATAGATATCACTAAAAGTTATAAAGCAGGATAGTGTCCGCGCTCCTGTTGAATTGCTACACAGTAAGGCATGTAATGAGGATTGAGCTCCAAAACAAACATCCTTTATTGAAAGCATTCAGAACACCATTAACAGCAGTGACTGGTACAAATAGCACACATAGTTCATAATACACTCTTATACAACACACTGCTTTACTTTAAAAAATAGTGACAAATCCCTATCAACATATACATGCATTATATTGTATCAAAAGCTATTTTTTTATACATGAAAAATTATACAATTAATTAATCAACCAATCACACATATGTATATTGACCTTTATTCTCTTAACTACAAACTTCATCTATTAAAGCTGAATTTAATATCTGATAAGCTTGCGTGATGAAAATAATAAACATAAGAGAGCCAATTGTAAACTGATCTTAACATCTCTGCAGTATCCCTGGATGAGATAATTTATTTCTCTAACTAAGCTTTACATGCGCTAATCTTACATCCTATAATTGTTACCTAATCATGCAAACTATAACCACATTATGGAATATATTCTTCTAATCGTCAACTATAACACTAAACACAGAGCAATGTTGATTGTTAGCAACTGCAGTACAATCATACATTATTTCAGTATATTAGTAAGTACCATTAACTGAACTATCATGATAGACACAAGATGCTGGAGTAACTCAGGCAGCATCTCTGGATAGAAAGAATAGGTGACATTTCGGGTCGAGACCCTTCTTCAGTCTGAGTCAAGGGAGAGGGAGATACAGAGATAAGGAAGTGTTAGGTGTGAAAACAAGACCGAGGGAATGGAGATCAAGGAAAATGTAGAATAAATCATTGTTAGCTAGGAGAAGGTTACACCAAAGCAAACAGAGATAAAATGTAAACGAGGACAGTCTGACTAGTCGGAGAACTGGGAAGGGGGGAGGGATGGAGAAAGAGGGAAGGCAAGGGTTACTTGAAGTTAGAGAAGTTAATATTCATACCGCTGGGGCAAACTATCATTTTCTGTTTGATTTCTTCTTCTCACTATGCCCCAATGCTCACTCTGTCATGAATGTTGACATCTGGGTTCCCATGGCCACAAGACTGTTTCTCTTCTCTGCTACGCCTTTTGAAGTTAGAGAATTATTTTAATGACCTTCTCTCAGCGGTTTGATACCGGGGAATCAAGGTCAGATTTCCTCGTTGAAGATAGGCACAAAATGCTGGAGTAACTCAGTGGGACAGGCAGCCTCTCTGGATAGAAGGGATGGGTGACGTTTTGGGTCGAGACCCTTCTTCAGCCTGAGAGTCAGGGAAGAGGAATACACAGAGATATGGAAGGATGAAATCGAAGAGGACGAAGTTCAAGGAAAATGTAGACTGGTCGGAGAACTAGGATGGGGGAAGGATGGAGAGAGAGGGAAAGCAAGGGTTATCCGACCAGTTTGACTGTCTTCCTGATTACATTTTATCTTTGTATGCTTCGTTGTCATCTTCCCCTAGCTGTCAATGATCTATTCTACATTTTCCTTGATCTCTGTCCCCTTTGATGTCTCATTTTTACACCCTACCCTTCCATATATCCTTGTCACCCTCCTCTGACTCACAGTCTGAAGAAGGGTCTCGACCCGAAACATCACCCATTCCTTCTCACCAGAGATGCTACCTGTCCCTCTGAGTTACTCCAGCATTTTGTGCCTATCTTCAGTGTAAACCACCTTCTGCAGTTCCGTCCTGCACATATGAAGGTTTCCTCATTGTTTTCCACAAAACTGTTTTCAGCCAGCTTTGCTGCACTTTGGCCATACTGAATGTTAATAACATCACTAACTTCAAGTCTGGAGTAACAATATTTATTGAATTCTCAAAACTTCTAAATTGACTCCATGTCATAATAATCCTCTCTCAAGGCACCCAGATTAGTCTGAAGTTGAGTCAGCCCACACCATTTCTCAAGCCGTGCAATCTCATTCTCCTCAGCGTCATCTGATTGAAATGGCCTTGCTCTAAGTACCCTCTGTTGAGTCTCTCCGCTAGCACCATAGCACTGGATAGAGTGGACGTAGAGAGGATGTTTCCATTAGTGGGAGAGTCTAGGACTGGAGGTCACAGCCTCAGAATTAAAGGACGTTCTTTTAGGAAGAAGATGAGGAGGAATTTCTTTAGTCAGAGGGAGGTGAATCTGTGGAATTCTTTGCCTCAGAAGGCTGTGGAGGCCAAGTCAGTGGATATATTTAAGGCAGAGAAAGATAGATTCTTGATTAGTACAGGTGTCAGAGGTTATGGGAGAAGGCAGGAGAATGGGTTAGGACGGAGAGATAGATCAGCCATGAATGGCGAAGTAGACTTGATGGGCCAAATGGCCTAATTGTAATCCTATTGTACTCCTATCACTTATGATTGCCCTTCTCCGTCCATGCCTCTCCTCCACAGCTGCAGAAACCCTCATCCAAGCCTTCATCACCTCCCGTCTGGACTACTGCAACAGCCTCCTCTATGGCGCACCCTCAAAAATCATCAGTAAACTTCAATACATTCAAAACTCCGCTGCCCGTCTACTCACCCACACCCCGATCCGTGATCATATCACCCCCGTCCTTTACAAACTCCACTGGCTCCCCATCCCCCAGAGAATCCAGTACAAAATCCTCCTCATGACCTACAAAGCCCTCCATAACCTGGCCCCATCCTACCTGACCGACCTCCTCCACAGGCACACTCCCACCTGCACCCTCCGCTCTGCTGCTGCCAATCTCCTATCCCCCCACATCCGGACCAAACTCAGATCCTGGGGGGACAGGGCTTTCTCCATCGCTGCTCCCACCCTATGGAACTCACTACCTCAAACCGTCAGAGACTCCTCCACACTCACCACATTCAAAACATCACTGAAGTCTCACCTTTTCAGTACTGCCTTCAACCACTGAAGGTCACCCCACCCTCTGTCTCCTTTCTCTGTTCGTTTACTTATTTATCTATTTATTCACTTCCCTAAGTTCTCCAAATCCCTGTAAAGCGTCTTTGAGTATATGAAAAGCGCTATATAAATGTAATGTATTATTATTATTATTATTATGATCTTATAATCTTAATAGATTCTTGAAATGGTGCAGCTGGTATCTAGACCAGTGAACCAGCTGTTTATTATCATCCAACAAATCACAAAATCATCTTCCCAGCTAATTACTACAGAGAACTGTAAATATTCCCATTGCTTACAAAATGCCAATTCACTGATCAAATAATGCTCTGAACTTGGGATGCTCAAAATGGACTGTCCTTCATTTTGATCTAATTTTCTGGCTTACTTCATGCTCGGCTCCAAAGCCTTCTCATTCCTGATGGCACTTACCGACGATTCCACTGTGGACCGTACCTCCAAATGTCATGCAGTATTTTTTGGTTATTTCAAAAATAAACTTGAATCATAAAAATAGATACAGGAAATACAATACATTCAGTACATGTCTTTATTCATTGTGTTTTCAAATCAATCCATTCTGAAGAAGGGTCTCGACCCGAAACATCACCCATTCCTTCTATCCAGAGATGTTGCCTGTCCTGCTGAATTACTCCAGCTTTTTGTGTCTACATTCTCTTATAACGTATCAATGCCAGTTGTGGCTCCTCCTTCGATCATACACCCATGAAGTGTTTGACAGGGCATTGTAACACAGCATTTGCTGCACCTGGAGTACTGCACCTGGACCGCACCTGGAGTACTGTGTGCAGTTTTGGTCTCCAAATTTGAGGAAGGATATTCTTGCTATTGATTCCCGGAATGACGGGACTGTCATATGTTGAAAGACTGGAGCAGCTAGGCTTGTATACACTGGAATTTAGAAGGATGAGAGGGGATCTTATCGAAACATATAAGATTATTAAGGGGTTGCACACGCTAGAGGCAGGAAACTGCCTCAGAAGGCAGTGGAGGCCAGTTCTCTGAATACATTCAAGAGAGAGCTAGATGGAGCTCTTAAGGATAGCGGGGTCAGGGGGTATGGGGAGAAGGCAGGAACGGGGTACTGATTGAGAATGATCAGCCATGATCACATTGAATGGTGGTGCTGGCTTGAAGGGTCGAATGGCCTCCTCCTGCACCTATTGTCTATATTCTTTACTTCCCACCCTGTGGCAAACATCTGCATTGTTTTTGCTGGCAGATACTCAGTCATCTCTGGAAACATTTTTTCACAAAATGCTCTTAATGTTTTCTTAAATAATCAATTTTTGTTGTTGTTATATTTACAATCCATACAAACCCACAATTGAGAATATTATTTGCCATAATTGCAATGTCAAAATGTTCCTTATATCCATATCATTCAATCTTTTGTCAGTGTCTTTTGCGTGAAACCTTTGCATGGATTGGCCAACCGGTGATTACCTCACCTTCTCCCAGGAAAGTACTGCGTCTATTTGTTTCTTTTAGAGATACAGCGTAGAAACAGGCCCTTCGACCCACCAAGGCCATGCCGACCATCAATCATCCGTTCACACCAGTTGTATGTTATCCCACATTCCCATGCACCCCCTACTGCACACTAGGAGCAACTTACAGAGGCCAATTAACCTACAAACCCAAGACAGACTCAAAAACCTGGAGTAACTCAACGGGTCAGGCAGCATCTCCGGAGAACAGGGATAGGTAAACGTTTCGGGTGTCTGTCTTTGATTTAAACCAGCATCTGCAGTTTTTCCTAGACAACCTACAAACTCACATATCTTTGGAATGTGGTAGGAAACTGGAGCACTGGAAGAAACCCACGCGGTCACAGGGAGAATGTGCAAACTCCACACAGACAGCACCCAAGGTCAAGATCGAACCTGGGTCTCTGGCGCCGTGAGGCAGCATCTCTACCAGCTGTGCCACTGTGCCACATTAGAAGGAAAAGTAAGAGCTTTCTCGTCTCTGGACCAAGTTTTGGATGGGGTGTCATCAAACTCCATCCGTAATGTGCTTATGCTTCCATCATTGCACCTCCTTCCATGGACAGAGCTGCCTGTCTTTACGGTATTTCCATCCCTGGTTATACCTTAGACTTAGACAGACTTAGACAATAGGTACAGAAGGACCTCTTTACTCCTACGCTCAAATCCTCTCGCTATGAAGGCCAACATGCCATTAGCTTTCTTCACTGCCTGCTGTACCTGCACGCTTATTCTCAGTGACTGGTGTACAAGGACACCCAGGTCTCGTTGCACCTCTCCCTTTACCTAATCTGACACCATTGAGATAATAATCTGCCTCCTTCTTTTTGCCGCGTTCTCTTGCCTTCTCGTGGCCATTGATTTTTCTGTGATCTTCGTGATGGAGCTGCAACCAGCAACCAGAGACTAACAGTGTATGTGAACTCTACATTTCTTGCTGCCTCTCAAACCCAGTGGACAAGTGTTTAGCAATGACAGTACATCACAAATCTTCAGAGGCTCTGGGACCTCTTCCAGGGCCAATGTTACAATTCTCCAAAACACACAGATTCTCAATTCAATGAAGAAGGGTCTCGATCTGAAACATCACCCATTCCTTCTCCCCAGAAATGCTGCCTGTCCCGCTAAGTAATTCCAGCTTTTTGTGTCTATCAATTCAAGTGACCTAATCCAACCGATGGTCACTTCCACACAGATCCCTCCTATAACCATTATGGCAAACTGAACTAATCTGCCTCCATTGGCAACCCATCCATTTATGGTACATGTGGCAGTAAAGTATCATTGAAGCATTGAGTATATTTCCGTTATCCCAGAGTCCTTCCTGTCCACGAGCTGAAGAGCAATATATTCTGCCTCAGCAGAAAGTGCTTGAGGTATTTCTAATACTTACCCTGCCCTACAACAGATGTGCTTGCTGCAGGTTTGATATGCAGACTGATCATAATGTTCTCCGTTATTGGAGTGGTTTCTAATTAACCACCATCAGCGTCTGGTGCAAGAGTACTAAGTCTCTACAAAATTCCTGTCACCACCATTCACTGTTCGGTTCTAATTTACCCCAACAACTGTTCTATACTTTGCCCCTGGCATTTTAAACTGTTCTATACTTTGCCCCTGGCATTGGGACTATTTATTCTTCAGGGAATTACACCACTATAAATTCTAGCTAGTTTGTGGCAATTGAATATTTTTTGGTTGCTTCCATAATATTCATAGCAAGGCATTTTTGCACTCATGTGACTTACAGCCTTTCAAATTCTGGCACTCACTGAGGTTTCTCGCCAGACCCAAGTGGAATATGAGGTGCTGTTCCTCCAATTTGGGTGTGGCCTCACTCTGGCAATGGAGGAGGCACAGGACAGAAAGGTCAGTGTGGGAATGAGAAGGGGAGTTAAAATGGTTAACAACTGGGACACCCAACAGGCCTTGGTGGATAGAGTGCTGTATTTAATACCTTTGTTGCTTCCATGTAGGAAATTAGATGATAATTATTTTTTTAAAGGCAAGGAGGAAATGGAGCATTACAGCAGTCTTTTTGCTTAATATGCAATGGTTGAGATGGAATGATTGGTAGCCTCAAGTACATTTCTTCCTGTATTGTTATTTTAGTTATGGCAATTTTACAGCAAAATTACAGGCAAAATACCCTTAAAGCATGTTTCAATCGAGACCCCTTAAGAAATCTTCAGCATCTCATGGATGACTTTGTGCTTCGCAATTAATAATAGTGACATTTGCAAGGTATTGTACAATCAGCTTCAACAGAATTCTTCCTCCTGTGCACAAAAAGAGCTGCTCGAAAACAGTTTAACCTGGGGGGGAAGTCAAAAGTTATGAATGCTTTTAACAAAGCAATTTAAGAAGTCAGAAGCATGAAAAATGTGCTATTCAATTGTTTGAGAGCCAACACTGCATGCAACCAGTGAATCACCAAACAGATTGCAATCCTCCCTCTAGCTGTTGTTTTGAGCTGCTTGGCATTCAAACCACCAGCCAAAATTAAATCACCGCTGTATAATCTAGAATATTTTACTATGATCTCTGTATTTCAATGCAAAATTTGCACTATGCTAGTGTTTGAGGAATATCAGTTAATAAACTAATGGCATACGGAATAAACGGGGGAATAATATTAGCATTACAATGAGTTTAGCCACAAATTTATCGGTTGCATTGGCCACCACCAAAACAAAAAGCGTTCCTTTAATTTAATTCCTACATTTTACAGTCCAGAGATATGAATATTGATTTCTCTCACTTCAAGTAACCCCAGCATTCTCTCTCTCTCAATCCCTCCCCCACCCAAGTTGCACCAGCTTCTTGTTTTCACCCAACAAACAACTAACAATGGTTTCTTCAGGAAACGGGGCTTCCCATCCTCCATTATAGATGAGGCTCTCACTAGGGTCTCTTCTACATCCCGCAGCTCCGCTCTTGCTCCCCCTCCCCCCACTTGCAACAAGGACAGAATCCCCCTCGTTCTCATCTTCCACCCCACCAGCCAGCGGATCCAACATATCATCCACCAACATTTCCGTCACCTACAACGGGACCCCACCACTGGCCATATCTTCCCATCCCCTCCCCTCTCTGCGTTCCGCAGAGACCGTTCCCTCCGTAACTCCATGGTCCACTCGTCCCTTCCTACCCAAACCACCCCAACCCCGGGCACTTTCCCCTGCAACCGCACGAGATGCAACACCTGTCCCTTTACCTCCCCCCTCAACTCCATCCAAGGACCCAAACAGTCTTTCCAGGTGAGACAAAGGTTCACCTGCACCTCCTCCAACCTCATCTATTGCATCCGCTGCTCTAGATGTCAACTTATTTACATCGGCTAAACCAAGCGCAGGCTCGGCGATCGCTTCGCTGAACACCAGCGCTCGGTCCGCATTAACAAAACTGATATCCCGGTGGCAGAGCACTTTAACTCCCCCTCCCATTCCCAGTCTGATCTTTCTGTCATGGGCCTCCTCCAGTGCCATAGTGAGGCCCACCGGAAATTGGAGGAACAGCACCTCATATTTTGCCTGGGCAGTTTGCAGCCCGGTGGTATGAACGTCGACTTCTCCAACTTCAGATAGTTCCTCTGTCCCTCCCTTCCCCTCCTCCTTCCCAGATCTCCCTCTATCTTCCTGTCTCCACCTATATCCTTCCTTTGTCCCGCCCCCCTGACATCAGTCTGAAGAAGGGTCTCGACCCGAAACGTCACCCATTCCTTCTCTCCCGACATGCTACCTGACCTGCTGAGTTACTCCAGCATTTTGTGAATAAAACAACTAACAATGGCCTGTTTCCTTTATCATCGTTACTTTTTTGCATATCTTTCATTCATTGTTCTTTATCTCTCTACATCATCGTCTACATCTCTCGTTTCCCTTTCCCCGGACTAGTCTGAAGAAGAGTCTCGACCTGAAACATCACCCATTCCTTCTCTCCAGAGATGCTGCCTGTCCCGCTGAGTTACTCCAGCGTTTCGTGTCTATCTTCGGTTGAATCCAGCATCTGCAGTTCCTTCCCACATTTTAATGGCTGTGCATTTTTTTGTCCCTCAGCCTTTGAGCAGTTTAAAAACATATGGGGTAATTGTGACTTCAGGTGACAATGTTAAACCAGGCTTAAATCCATCTCTAATAGAAACGTATAAAATTATAAAAGGACTGGACAAACTAGATGCAAGAAAAACGTTCCCAATGTTGGGGGAGTCCAGAACCAGGGGCCACAGTCTAAGAATAAAGGGGATGTCGTTTAAAACTAAGGTGAGAAAATACTTTTTCACCCAGAGAGTTGTGAATTTGTGGAATTCTCTGCCACAGAGGGCAGTGGAGGCCAATTCACTGGATGAGTTTAAAAGAGAGTTAGATAGAGCTCTCGGAGCTAGCGGAATCGAGGGATATGGGGAGAAGGCAGGCACGGGTTACTGATTGTGGACGATCAGCATTGAACACAATGAATGGCGGTGCTGGCTCGAAGGACCAAATGGCCTCCTCCTGCACCTATTTTCTATGTTTCTATCACATTCCATCAGAAGACTGCATATCCCATATGCACACACGTTTTTTCAGATCTGATCCATACGGCCAGAGAGTTGGTTGGTACCTGGGAGGCCAATGGGCTCCAAGCAATGAATAGATTGTCAGACCCGCTGAATTGACTGAACTGTACACTAAACAGAACTGAGTTACTCCAGCACTCATTGTCTTTTTGTGTAAACCAGCATCTGCAGTTATGATGGTTTACAACAAAAGACAATGAGTGCTGGAGTAGCCTACCGGAGGTCATTTGTAGCTGGCCCTGATTGGTCCTGGTCCTTTCTCACCTCCAGCTCTTCATCTCCCCCCCCCATTTCAGTCCGAAGGAGGGTCCTAATCCAAACAGCCACCCCTCCTTTTTCTCCAGAGATGCTGCCTGACCTGCTGAGTTATTCCAGCACTTTGTGTATACCCGTAGTTCCTCTCTATTATTAGACCTTTTCTCTGGGGCATCCTCACGGCCTTTAGCAGCTCCTGACAGTGAGAAACTATTAAAGCTACTTAAAAATGTAAAATAGAAATGTAGTTCAAAAGTCTCAAGTAAACCATTATGTTCTCAGATAGTAAGGTAACTCAAGGACTTACCTTTGCCCAGGACGTCTATGAACCCATTTATTAGAATAGGGGTTCTTGTTCACTACCAGCCATCCCCAGTACATAGAATGGGAACCTGAGATCCATTGGATACAAAGTGGATCCAGTTTCTCTCCTCAGCATGCCCCTGCTCCTAGACTCGGCAACATTTCTGTGACAGACCAGGTCAGACACTGACATCTGACTTTCAGCCGTTCCATGTCTGATAGTCAGCAGGTCCCAATATATTCAGGCCAACATTTTTACCTACTTTAAACCATGTGGGCCATTTCTCCAGATAATGCATCAAGAAGCACAATAAGAGATCCTGAAAGGTTGACATTTGCCCGTCAACCCTACATGAGGTAATGCAGCATAGAATGTAATGCTGTACTGCAGCGTCACACACAGCCTTGATCCTAATTACCGTGGTTCAAGGCTGCTTGGGAAGCTGGTGGTATTGTGTGCCATTAGTAGCCTCGCCAAGCACTGTAAAAATGGTGGATGTCAGATCTACCAGACAGTAATCATCATGGCTCACTAAACATCTAATATCTTAAATGGGATGTGATCTTTTACAGGTGATGTGAATGACTAAAAATGTATTAGGCTTTATTCACTTGCACCTCTCAAGAATCTCCACACAATTTGTACAAGTTTCTGTAATATTACAAAGGGAACATTGATCAGATACTGATTCTAATGGCACAGTTGCTCATATAAAGCCAAAAATAATGTTTATTTGTTGTGTTTAACAGCCACAGCTGATTTATCTTGAGCTAAACATCAAAGGATGGAGGAAAGAGAAGAAACTTGACAAATAAGTAGAGGAAGACACACTCCGATTTAATCAGAAGCAACAAATCTTGTTAACTATTGCCTCCAATAGAATTGGGATGCTGAGGTCAATTATAGGTCTCGAAATGACATACAGCTGTGAAAGTAACATCTAGCAATCAGATGGGAACCTGGTCTATGTAGCTCAGGAACACAACTCTAAATGAGGAAACTGACAGATATATTTAATTGAAAACAAAACTATGAAAAGCTTGGTAACGATATCCCACGGCCATCACTCTCAGTGTATGATCTTTTAATGTACGCTCCCTCAGATAATGAATAAATAAATGTCCAAATAATCTGTTTTCGCTCTCAGGATATAAATTGATGAAGGCACTATTAGAAACTCGAGATTTTTTAAGAATGCCAAAGGGTCTTTTGCATCATCCACTGATAATGCAGCATCTCGTTAATCAAAATGTCATAATTGAAAAGGCATAGTGCAAATGCACGATGGGAATAATGGCATGACTACTCCTCGTGGAAAGTGATGAGCTATTCACAGGCTGAAGAATATCTTTAGAAATCGACGACACGTACCCCAGAGATTCAACAACTAAAGGGCGGTCACGGTGGTGCAGCGGTAGAGTTGCCGCCTTACAGCGAATGCAGCGCCGGAGACTCAGGTTCAATCCTGACTACGGGCACCGTCTGTACGGAATTTGTACGTTTTCCCCGTGACCTGTGTGGGTTTTCTCTGAGATCTTTGGTTTCCCCCCACACTCCAAAGACGTACAAGTATGTAGGTTAATTGACTGGGTAAATGTAAAAATTGTCCCTAGTGTGTGTAGGATAGTGTTAATGTGCGGGGATCGCTGGGCGGTGCGGACCCGGTGGGCCGAAGGGCCTGTTTCCGCGCTGTATCTCTAAAACAAAAACCAACATTAAAGAGAGAATTCATAAATCAATCAATCCGAAATCATCATCATTGGTCCAAAAACGCTCACCAAATCCACCCAAAACTTAATCCTTAATATTGATGGTCTCCCAGTATCCACCTCCCCTCACATCCGGAATCTTGGAATCATCTTTGATCAAACCCTTTCCTTCGACAAACACATCAAACACATCACCAAGACAGCCTTCTTCCACCTCAAAAACATCGCCCGTCTCCGTCCATCCCTCTCCTCCACAGCTGCAGAAACCCTCATCCACGCCTTCATCACCTCCCGTCTGGACTATGGCTCACCCTCAAAAATCATCAGTAAACTTCAATACATTCAAAACTCCGCTGCCCGTCTACTCACCCACTCCCCAATCCGTGACCATATCACCCCTGTCCTTTACAAGCTCCACTGGCTCCCCATCCCCCAGAGAATCCAGTACAAAATCCTCCTCATGACCTACAAAGCCCTCCATAACCTGGCCCCATCCTACCTGACTGACCTCCTCCACAGATACACTCCCACCTCCACCCTCCGCTCTGCTGCTGCCAACCTCCTGTCCCCCCCCCCCCCCCCCCCCCCCCCATCCGAACCAAACTCAGATCCTGGGGGGACAGGGCTTTCTCCATCGCTGCTCCCACCCTCTGGAACTCACTACCCCAAACCGTCAGAGACTCCTCCTCACTCACCACATTCAAAACATCACTGAAGTCTCATCTGTTCAGCACTGCCTTCAACCACTGACCGTCACCTCACCTTCTGTCTCCTTTTTCTGTTCGTTTACTTATTTATCTATTTATTTTCTTCTCTATGTTCTAGTAATCCCTGTAAAGCGTCTTTGAGTGTTTGAAAAGCGCTATATAAATGTAATGCATTATTATCATTATTATTATTCCTAACTTGAGCCCAGCTCTGTTGACCTAATAGTCCTTTCCTTGCAAGGGATATGAGCAAGTTCTGTTCTTCTAAAGCAAATTAGGAATTCTCAGAATTATTGCAGGAAACTGCCACCGCTACATAAAATATTCCCTGGCCTAAGGTTATTAAGCCTATGTTTTCATTAATTTACAAGATTTCAGAGTCAAGTCAAGTCGAGTAAATTATTAAATGTAAAAGTACGGTGAGGTACTGGTACAATGAAAATCTTGCTTGCTGCAGTATCACTGGCATATGGACTCAGCCAAACACACAAAACAGAAATCATACATGAATTACACATGACAGTGCAAAAAAATAATCGTGCAAAATTAACAAGGCTTGGATAGAATAATATAATAATATTCATTTATTGTCATTGCAACGAGTACAACGAAATTAAAAAATAGCCAATCCTGACGGTGCGTACAAACATATATGCAATAAATGCAAAAACAAATAAATACATAAATACAATTAAATACAATTATATTAAGTACAAGATTTTTTAACGGTGTTGCCTAGTGCAAAGGTAGTGTTCAGTTCTCGTATGGCCCTGGGGTAAAAACTGTTCTTAAGTCTGTTTGTTCGGGATTTGATCGACCTGAAACGTCGACCAGAGGGCAGATGAACAAACAGACGGTGGCCGGGGTGGGATGGATCTTTTATTATTTTGCCTGCTCTACTGAGGCAGCGTAGGCTGAACAGGTGCTCCAGGGAGGGCAGTGAGCAGCCGATGATCTTCTGGGCCGTCGTGATGACCCTCTGAAGGGCCTTCCTGTCCTTTTCTGAGCAGCTGGCATACCATGTGGTTATACAGTATGCCAGCACACTCTCGATGGAGCAGCGATAGAAGGACAACATGAGCTTCTCCTGCAGGTTGGTTTTCCTGAGGATCCTCAGGAAGTGGAGTCTCTGCTGTGCCTTCTTTACTGTGGTGATGGTGTTGGTAGACCAGGTAAGATCCTCTGCGATGTGCGTACCCAGGAACCTGAAAGCTGGTACCCTTTCCACACAGACCCCATTGATGTAGAGTGGGTCGTAATCTCCACTGGTTTTTCTAAAGTCAATTATAAGTTCCTTTGTTTTGGAGGAGTTCAGGACCAGATTGTTCACTGAACACCATGCTGCCAGCCTTTGGATTTCATCCCTATAGGCTGTCTCATCTCCTTCTGAGATGAGTCCAACCACAGTCGTGTCATCCGCGAACTTGATGATGGTGTTGGTGGGATGGGTGGGGGCGCAGTCGTGAGTGTAGAGGGAGTAAAGGATGGGGCTCAACACACAGCCCTGTGGTGAGCCGGTGCTCAGTGTAATGGTGGAGGAGAGGTGAGGGCCTATTTTGACGGTCTGGGGCGGTTGGTCAGGAAGTCCTTGATCCATTGGCAGATGGTTTGGGAAAATCCAAGGTCGGAAAGTTTGGTGACCAGTCTGCTCGGGATGACCGTGTTAAAGGCAGAGCTGAAGTCGAGGAAGAGCATCCTCACATAGCTCCCCTGGTGTTCAAGGTGGGTCAGTGCAGTGTGAAGAGCAGTGTCGATGGCATCCCCTGTAGACCTATTTGCTCTGTAGGCAAACTGGTGTGGGTCGAAGGTGGGTGGGAGGCTGGCTTTGATGTGCTGCAGGACCAGTCTTTCGAAGCACTTTGTGATGACCGGTGTGAGTGCTACCGGACGGTAGTCGTTAAGACCGCTGATGACAGACTTTTTCGGCAGTGGGATGATTGTGGCGGACTTCAGGCAGGGAGGGATGGTGGATTTTAAAAGGGACAGGTTGAAGATTTTTGTGAAGACCTCAGATAATTGGTCTGCACATTCCCTCAGCACTCTGCCCGTCACACCATCGGGGCCTGCAGCTTTCCTGGGATTCACTGCTCTGAGCACGCGCTTCACATCATACTCCTGCACAGTGAAGGTGTTGCTGTCAGGTGCTGGAGAGGGTGTTATGTCTGCCACTGTAGCTTTCACCTCGAAACGAGCAAAGAAACAGTTAAGTTCCTCTGCCAGCGAGGCGTCGCCGTCGGCAGTCGTGCGGTTGCTGGTCTTGTAGTTGGTGATGTGCTGGATGCCTTGCCATACCCGCCGTGGGTCATTGTTGGAAAAGTGGTCCTCAATCTTCCTCTTGTAGGACGCTTTGGCATCCTTGATGCCTCTCTTCAGGTTGGTTCTAGCAGCACTGTATAGAGCTCTATCACTAGACCTGAAGGCGGTGTTACGGTCCTTGAGGAGAGACCTGACATCCTTTGTCATCCAGGGTTTTTGATTGGGATACAACCGGATGCGTTTGTCAACGGTGACATTGTCAACACAGTTTTGGATGTAGCAAAGTACAGTTGATGTGTACTCCTCCAAGTCCTGATCCTCAAAAATATCCCAGTTGGTCCTTTCGAAGCAATCCTGCAGCTGCGAGAGGTCACAGCCTCAGAATTAAAGGACGTTCTTTTAGGAAGGAGATGAGGAGGAATTTCTTTAGTGAGAGGGTGGTGAATCTGTGGAATTCTTTGCTACTTGGCCAGCTCTAGAGACCAAGTCAGTGGATATATTTAATGCAGAGGTAGATGGATTCTTGATTAGTGCGGGTGTCAGAGGTTATGAGGAGAAAGCAGGAAAATAGGGTTAGGTGGGAGAGAAAGATCAGCCATGATTGATTGGCGGAGTAGACTTGATGGGCCGAATGGCCTTATTCTACTCCTATCACTAATGACCTTATGAAACAAGACAGTAGTGCTGTGGGATTCTGTGAATCTAATTATGTCCTTGCTCATTGCTGGCTTCAGCATATTGAGGGGAAGTATCTGGGTGAGGCTTATGTCACTGTTGCCAAGAGTAGGCAATGAATCTCTCTCTTGTTGGATGCGACAATTGCCTGATGCATTTCTGGCATAAGTACTTGCCGATTACCAACTCGTGTCTGAATTTCGTCCACATCATGCAGGCTCATGGGTTCTTGCTTTTCTGAAGCGGTGTAAATGGAACTGAAAATTATGCAATCAATAGTAAACAAATGCAATTGATGAAGTAGATAAAATGAGTGGTCCTGGCAAAGCTGAAACCAAGCATCAGTGAATATGTTATTGATAAGAAGTGTCTCTTGAGAACTTTGATAGCATCTTTCAGCTGATTAATGGTTATATTGATTACAATTTACAAATGATTAACAGTGACTAATGCAGTTGGATTTAGCCAGATTCGATTTGTCCAACTTTTATGGATAATAAATACCTGGTTATTTTGTCCTTCGTAACTGTACTTCGAGATAAGCAAATTCTGGAACTCAATACTTCAGCAATTCTGGAACTCAATACTTCAGCAATTCTGGCTCCATAGCTTCTGTTGTGTTCGTAGTTCTCTGTTGCTTTGTGATATCATGTGGAGTAAACCAAACTGACTGAAATTTGGCTTCTGTGATGACAACGAGCTCAAGAAAGGAGCAACTCTATCCTAATAAACTAAACAACCCTCCAATGAAACTCAACTCAACTCAACTCTAGCAATTCTGACTGAAGTTTTTAACAAGCTATCAGCTTAGATTTTGTGCCGTCACGTTCTGCATCCACTGTCATTCAGCACGAGAATGGGCGTGGGCGTAAGCGTGGGCGTGGGCGGTCACGGTGGCACAGCGGTAGAGTTGCTGCCTAACAGCACTTGCAGCACCCGAGACCTGGGTTCAATCCTGACTACGGGTGCTGTCTGTACGGAGTTTGTGCGTTCTCCCGGAGAGCGCGTGGGTTTTCTCCGAGATCTTTGGTTTCCTCCCACATTCCAAAGACGTACAGGTATTTAGGTACATTGGCTTGGAAGAAGTGTAAATTAAGTCCTTAGTGTGTGTGGGGTAGTGTTAATGTGCGGGGATCGTTGGTCGGTGTGGAATCGGTGGGCCAAAGTGCCTGTTTCCAGTGTATTTCTAAACTAAAAACTAAACTAAAAAGAATGATCTTGCAGCCTCCTCTCCCTTTCCGGACTTTCTATTTCATTCACTGATGGTTGCGCCAGGGCTGACGGCCAGTTGTAGTTTCATTCAGCCCTGTTCATTTCATGCGGCTTTCACTGTTCAGCATGCAAGTGTGCCTGCTAACGCACTGGCAGAAAACATAATGTTTCAGATTGATGGCATGTCGTCAGAACCTAGTTCAGACGAATGTCAATGAAATCAGTATGTTGACCTGAAATGTAAATACTGTTTCTCATTGCACACCTGCTGCATGTCCAGCTGAGAATTTTTTATTTATGCCGTTTTATTTATCCGCAAGTATAGTCATTTAATTTATACTGGTACCCTCCCCAAAAGTCTGGATGTCATCTCTCACTCTTTCATTGAGTGCCCAGCTGCAAACTTTGGCAAAAGAATGAAAACGGCAGAAAAGAAAGAGATATCTGGAACACTCAATGTAATGCTCATCTGTGAATTAATGACAGGCAATGGCAGCCAAATGTACAAAAGGATTATGGATCAGTCATTGACAGAAAAAAAGATAGACACAAAAAGCTGGAGTAACTCAGCGGGACAGGCAGCATCTCTGGAAAGAAGGAATGGGTGACGTTTCAGGTCAAGACCCTTCTTCAGATCTCGACCCGAAACATCACCCATTCCTTCTCTCCAGAGATGCTGCCTGTCCCACTGGGTTACTCCAGCTTTTGTGTCTATCTTTGGTTTAAACCAGCATCTGCAGTTCCTTCTTACTCATTGATTTAAAAAAATTGGACTTGAGCCCAAAGTGGACAAATTCAATTTTAATATGCACCTGAAATAAAACTATTCACAGTACTGTACTACAAATAAGACTGAACCAACAACTCAATTTTCATCCCGTACAATTTGCCTTTCTTGAGCAAGTGAATTAATGGATTGAGACTTTTCACCTTGTCAACACGACAGGCTTCAGGCAATTTCTGAGCCAGCTCCATTATTCAGTCGAATACAAACCAAGTAATTACTTCAGTGACAAGTGACCTTTCTGCTTGGTTCCCAGTGGAATGCAAGATGAGGAACCCAGGAAGCTTTCCATCGCTTGCTTGCCACTGTGCTTGTTCCCTGCATCACTTTGGTTGTTGTTATTTACTCATTCGGCTGACTCAGCAGGAAGATTTCATTTCAAAGAAAAGCTTCCTGGTCTGTGGTTGGATTTGCCATCAAGGCTTTGGAGATGGAAATGGAAACGCGAGAGCAAAATACAACGTGCTGGAGGAACCCACCAGGTCAGGCAACATCTGTGGAAGACATCAACACACTACCTTTTGGGTTGGAACCCTTCCTTTCATCATTTTTTTACTCAAGGTTTTAAGCCACATTGGATTCCAGACACATGTTGCACCACAGCTAAAGAGAATGGGGATGAATTGTCTCACAGGCTCTTTCACATGAACTGAATGTTAGGGAGCACAAGGCTATTGAGTGGATGAGACGGGGTCATGGGAAGCAGAAAGGGTAATGCGATGGCCAGTTCTAGGCGTAATGAAAGCATGGATAAGTGTTCCTGCAGTACATGAGCTGAAAGAGGGGGTGAGGTGGTGGGAGAAATGGGCGCGTATCGGGGCGGGGGAATATTTGCCAGGAGCACGGATTTGCCGGTCCCCTGCAATGCCTGGTACTCACCGTGCCAGCCACAGTGCAGCCTGAGACCCAAATCCCGATACCCCATCACCCCGCCCCACCCTCACCCCCACCCCCAGCACCAGCCCCTCACACTGTGTTGTGGGCAGTCCATTGCTGGATTGTGCCCAGTTCCCAGCATGGCAGCCTACAGCAGTGGGCAGAGCAGAGGGTCAAGCCAGCACATCAGCACCATCAGCAGCAGATCTCTTTATGACAACTGATTCCACTTGCACTCAAAAGAATGGGTATAAATCCAGAGCACTAAGTGAGATACTAAATAAAAAGAAATACTTAAATGCTGCTATTATCTGCACAGCTTGAAAAGTCTGGTCTCATTGATCGTATTGAAACTGCCTGGAACTTTATTGCTGGTTATCTTCTTACCCTTGGTTTTCATAGACATGGAAAACTTGTGTTGAACTGCCTGCAGGGACACCAAAGGTAACAAAAAGTTTATTTTCATCCCATAACACGGATATTGATCATTGGGATAAACTAGTACTTTGATGTGAATCAACTTGATGCCTTGAAGTAGCGTTGAGGTGCAGTGATTGGTAAGACAGGGTGGATTACCACCAGGCAGCTTTCATTTGTCATGTTCTGTGATCAGAATTTCCACTTGCCTTTCAGCTTTAGTGTTTTTAGTTTTAGAGATACAGCATGGAAACAGACCTTCAGATCATCGAGCCAGGCCAACCATTGATCGCCCGTTCACACTAATTCTATGTCAACTCACATTCTCATCCACTCTGTACACACTAGGGGTAATTTACAAACCCGCACGTCTTTGGGATGTGGGAGGAAACCGGAGCACCCGGAGGAAACCCACGATGTCACAGGGAGAACATGCAAACTCTACACGGACAGCACCCGAGGTCAGGATGGAACCGGGGTCTCTGACACTGTGAGGCAGCGGCTCTACCCGCTGTGCCACTGTGCCACTCCTCTGAGCAGAAGTCCCCATAGAGGGGGGAAATATTGCCAGCTTCCCCTGTGCAGAAAGTCACAAAGGTTTATTTTGTACCAATGGGCTGAAATTACTCAACCATGTGTTTCAAATGGTGACTGTTTTGAACCTGTGTTATGTATTCATGGAAACCCTTATGGCCGATATAAGATTTATTGTACTGATCCCTAAATCATTTTTGTGACACTTTGGGTCACAAACACGGTGTAGTTTTTCTTCCCTTCAACCTTGGAGGAGATAGAAAAACTAAATATATATGAACAGATGCAATGAAGATCGCTGTTATTACCACAAAGAAACAGTGCATCGAATGACAGATGGTGCTTTATTGAGTGATAAAAATTACCAGCTTGATGCTCACACGTTTTTCTCTGTAGTTAAATTACTTTCATATGACACTAGTGACTGTCTAGCTAATATGTCTGCACTCCAGATGCAGCTGCTTATGACTTGCAAGTCTGCTTGGGATTCACCAGGAGCTGAAATATTTAACTGAATCAAGCTGTAATTACTGGCGGCTGCTGCATTCTCACATTAGATCTTTATTTGAGATATCACCAGAGAGCACCTTCTTGCAATAGGAGTAGGGTTGCCAACTTCCTCATTCCCAAATAAGGGGCAAAGGGTGACGTCACCGCCCCACGGCCCACGTGACCTCACCCGTCCCGGGCGGCCGCCATTGGTGGAGCGGGAGCACGTGGCCGCTGGCTGGGTGAGGTCACGTGGGGCGCGGGGCGGTGACGTCACTCTTTGTCCCTTATTTGGGAGTGAGGAAGTTGGCAACCCTACTAATACGGGACAAGAGCGGTCCTGTACGGGATAAACTAATTAAACCCAAAATAAGGGATGTCCCGGCAAATACAGGACAGTTGACAACCCTAAATGGGAATAAACAAGCTAAGGGAATGTCACCCTCAGTCACTCTTACAACGAGCAAAGATGTGGGCAACAGATGGGGATATTGTACATTGCAGTGATCATTTATGTGACTGCATGGTTTCCAAACAACTTCAGCCACCATTCCAAGGTTCATCGTTCAAAGTGTGCAAAGACAATGGAAACAACAATAATTTATATTAATATAGCACATTTAATCTTGAAGAATATTTCTCAGTGGTGACCAGATAACAAAATGCTGGAGGAACCCATGCGGGTCAGGCAGCATCTCGGGAGGAAATGGACAGACGATGTTTCGGGTCAGGGCTCTTCTCCGACCTAACATCCACCATGGACCAGTCCGAAGAAGGGTCCCGACCCAAAATGTCATCTATCTATTCCCTCCCCAGATGCTGCCTGACCTCAAACCCACAAACTCTATATGGGCGGCACGGTAGCGCAGCGGTAGAGTTGCTGCTTTACAGCGACTGCAGCGCCGGAGACTCAGGTTCGATCCTGACTACGGGTGCTGCACAGTAAGGAGTTTGTACGTTCTCCCCGTGACCTGCGTGGGTTTCCTCCGAGATCTTCGGTTTCCTGCCACACTCCAAAGACGTACAGGTATGTAGGTTAATTGGCTGGGTAAATGTAAAAATTGTCCCTAGTGGGTGTAGGATAGTGTTAATGTACGGGGATCGCTGGGCGGCACGGACTTGGTGGGCCGAAAAGGCCTGTTTCCGGCTGTATGTATATGATATGATATGATATGATATATCACCAGGATGTACAAGGGTTGTAAGCAAGCCATGGAAACATCACCTTCAAGCTTCCTTCAACATTGGTAGTTTTCCAAGTCGCACACCCATCCTGATTTTCATTTGCATCACCATTCCTTCAGTGTTGTTGGACGTACATACTGAATCGCCCGACCAAGCAGAGGTGTGGCAGTATTTTAACCGGGTAGACTGCAACAGTTCAAGAAAGCAGTTCACACCACATTCCCACAAGATGATTAGAGATGTGTAATAAACACAAAGTGTTGAAGTTACTCATTGAAATGTGCAGAATAGTGAAAGGCTTGGATAGAGTGGATGTGGAGAGGATGCTTCCACTAGTGGGAGAGTCTAGGACTAGAGGTCGTAGCCTCAGAATTGAAGGACGTTCTTTTAGGAAGGAGATGAGGAAGAATAATATAAGAAAATAACTGCAGATGCTGGTACAAATCGATTTATTCACAAAATGCTGGAGTAACTCAGCAGGTCAGGCAGCATCTCGGGAGAGAAGGAATGGGTGACGTTTCGGGTCGAGACCCGGTCTGAAGAAGGGTCTCGACCCGAAACGTCACCCATTCCTTCTCTCCCGAGATGCTGCCTGACCTGCTGAGTTACTCCAGCATTTTGTGAATAAATAGAGATGAGGAAGAATTTATTTCGTCAGAGGGTGGTGAATCTGTGGAATTCATTGCCACAGAGGGCTGTGGAGGCCAGGTCAGTGGATATAGATAGATTCTTGATTAGTACAGGTGTCAGAGGTTATGGGGAGAAGGCAGGAGAATGGGGTTAGGAGGGAGAGATAGATCAGCCATGATTGAATGGTGCAGTAGACTTGATGGGCCGAATGGCCTAATTCTGCTCCTATCACCTAGCAGGTCTGCCAATCATCTCTGGAGAGCATGGATAGGCTGTGTTTCGGGTCGGGACCCTTCTTCAGACTGATAGTGGTGGGGGGAGAGAGCTGGAAGAGAGATGGGATGGGACAAAGCCTGGCAAGGGATAGATGGAGTAACACGTGAGGGGGGTTTAATTGGCAGATGTGTGGACAAAGGCCAGGGATGAAAAGGAGGCAAAGGGCCGTGAGGTGAGGGTATGTGATCAGTGATCATCTTGCCACCGGACGCACAGTGTATGAAATGAATTTATTGAAAGGAAAGGATTAGACAAGTAACATTAAAATCTCCTGGAGAAGATGTAACAGCCACAGACACACAGGAATACATCTTTATTTATCAAGCACAGGCTGGAAATTAAATTGAAGGATTGCAGACAGACAAACCAGTGGAATATTTTGCCTTTCATGTCGAAAGTTGACAATAGAGGATGGAGTGCAGAGCCAATAATTTTTGTCAAAACATTCTTTAGCATAGCAGGAAGCCAGACTGAGATTACATTGTGAATAGTAAATACAGTCAATAACTGCATTGCTGAGAATTCAATACTGAGACGTGTTTCATTCTAAAGTGCTGTCACAGTCAAGCCAAGCAATTGTCAAAGCTATCTATCTGTCTCATAAACAATATACAGATGTAAGCTCAAGTTGGAAAATACCAAGCTAAATGCTCCTTTTACATGTCTTTCAACGGATCGATTGATTAAAGTCTCCCTCGTAGTCACTCTCGGTTTTCATCTTTTAAGAGAATGACAAAATGCAAGGCTTTACAAACCATTAAGAAACAATTAAAGGCTGTCAAAACAAATGGGTTGCATAAAACTGTCTACTTATTATTTCACTCTAACCTCTGCTTATAGTCTGGATACCAAGGTGGAGATTTACATTAAAAGGTTAACGTGGCAAATCAATATCTAATATACATGTATAAATATGCATATATCAACAAAATGTTTGTTGTGTAGCTCTGCGTGTATCCAGAGACGTTAACACGGAATTCCCTCTCATTACACGTGGTAACTGAAGCATTGGGTTTACAACTTATTTACAACATTGAAAGGCTATAGCAACAATTTTAAACAAAGAAATTGTTCTTGCCCCATTCTATACCCATAGATGTCTAGAAGATCCTGTTTGGAAACAGATCATCTCCTGGAGGACCTGATGAATGCTTTATAAAGGTCTAAATCACTTCCTGGAAATGCCACTTCAATTACTATATAACAATGGGTAAGATCGTTTTCTTCGAAGATCCACCAACCTTGATTCATCGTATGACACAGTACATACAGTATAAATGACAGCTTGTTACATGGTGACATTTGCTGGGAGAGGGAGAGCAGTGCTAGAAACACACGAACAGAAAATAGGTGCAGGAGGAGGCCATTCGGCCCTTCAAGCCAGCACCACCATTCAATATGATCAAGGCTGATCATCCAGAATCAGTACCCCGTTCCTGCTTTCTCCCCATATCCCTTGATTCCGTTAGTTTTAAGAGCTATATCTAACTCTCTCTTATCTGATATTAGAGCTCAACTCTTGTCACTTTGTGTAGACCATCTGAATTATTTTGGCTGCAGTTCCAGCAACTAATTAATTTCTTGGCATAAATTGGCCTCAATTGTAAGAAGTATTTATGAGTTAGTTTAGAGATACAATGCAGAAACAGGCCCTTTCGGCCCACCGGGTTCGCGCCGACCAACGATCCCCGCACATACCCACTAGGGACAATTTTTACATTTACCAAGCCAATTAACCTACATACCTGCACGTCTTTGGAGTGTGGGAGGAAACCGAAGATCTCGGAGAAAACCCACGCAGGACACGGGGAGAACGTACAAACTCCGTGCAGACAGCATCCGTAGTCGGGATGGAACCCGGGTCTCCGGCGCTGCATTTGCTGTAAGGCAGCAACTCTACCGCTGCACCACTGCGCCGAGTTGGCGATGAACAGGACTGTTATTTGTCTGACGAAGGGCTCTGCCCTCAAACATTGCCCATCCATTTCCTTCTCAGATGCTGCCTGCCCAGCTGAGTGTCTCCACCGCTTTGTGTTTTGCTTTGAATGGAGAAGCAGTCCAGCCACAGTGTGCTTTTTTGTTAACACAAAATAAATTTAATCAATTATTGCAATAATATATACAATACAAAACAATACCAAACAACCCACCACCATAATACAAAATCACCCAACTATCTGATCAAACACTCGTAAATGCTCTACTCTTAAACAATTATGTTACAATCCTGTTCAAGGATGCATTCCACCCCCCGCGGTCCTAAGCGGTCCTGGAAATCCCCCAGGATGCCCGTGGACAGCGTGTAGTCCCTCTCTTGTACCACCCGGGTGTGGACGGGACCCCGCAAAAGGGGCAGGCAGCCGGCTCGGGCCAGAGTGCGCTGTGGTGATTGCCATTTTCATCGGGTTTCGAGGTCTGCAAATCTACTCAGTCTGAGAAAAAGGTTGCCGTTTTTTTTTAATGAGTGGAATTATTATTAGGGTAAAGTGTTGAATATTTGTAATGGGTAAGGGTTACAATTTTCGACAGAGGATCTGAAGAGAAGAAGCTGTGGTGAATGCATCACTTTAGTTTAGTTTATTGTCAGTTGGTTACTGAGGTACAGTGAAAAGCTTTTGTTGCGTGCTTACCAGCCAGCGGAACGCATATTGTGGTGGAGTTGCTTTCAACCAAAAAGGGTTATTATTTCATTTCTGTGGTCAAGGGAAGAGCGTTCACATCACGGTCCTGTTCCAACAATCTTTCCACCACTACGCACAAGAAGCACAAGACGCACAAGTTGTCTGTATGGAGTTTGGACGTTCTCACCGTGACCTGCTGGGTTTTCACCGAGATCTTCGGTTTCCTCCCACACTAATTGGCTTGGTAAATGTAAAAATTGTCCCTAGTGGGTATAGGATAGTGTTAATGTGCAGGGAACACTGATCAGCACGGACCTAGTGGGCTGAAGGGCCTGTTTCCGTGCTGTATCTCTAAACTAAACTAAACTAAGAAGCACAAGACATCATTGTACAGAAGGAAGATGCCGAGAAGTGTGTTCAGCTCCGGCTAATCTTGTGATGTGGACTCGATAAGAAGATTTAATTTCTATATGATGGATAAGATGATGACAGTTGCTTCCAAAGTTATGAAATGCTGGCAGCAGAAATCAAAACTTTCAGGCTTATGTCTCTGTGTGTATCTGAAGAATGCTCGCTGAGTACACTGTAAGACAATGATTGTAGATTCATAACTATTTTGTCATGCTGGGCTGGCTAAAGTAGAGCTTAAGTTTGAATTAAGCACAATCTAATGGGGCCAAGCGCATTTCTCCATCAGACCATGGACAGGTCCATATGAAATGATTATTTCTTCTGCTTTCAGGGCTTCCAGCTATGGCAAGGTTCTGAGTGTAATTATATTTCAGAGAGTGCAGGTGTCCACCTCTTTAACCAGGCATAGCTTTTGTGTGGGAAGTGGAGCATGCAGGTATAACATTCAGGGAACAGTGACACCAATCTAGTGGTGTCAAGCTTCTTGGCGGTTTTTCGTCAAAAGAAAAATGAAGCATCTGTACAGGTTACGAAGTTGAAATCAGACAAGGCCCTTGAGAAATATAAAAGGGGCAGGAAGGAACTTAAGGAGGGATTACACGAGGTATTGATTGGGGACGATCAGCCATGATCACAATGAATGGCGGTGCTGGCTCGAAGGGCCGAATGGCCTCCTCCTGCACCTATTTTCTATGTTTTCTATGTTTCTGTGAATCAGTGGAGCTAAAAGAGGCCATGAAAATCTAAAAAGAAAGGCTGGACAAACTTGATTGCTTTCTCTGGAGTGTCAGACGGCCAGGGAGACCTGATACAAGCAGATAACATTTCCAAGGCATAGACAGGGTAGACAGTCATGGTATTTTTCCGTTGGTGAAAATGTCAAATATTAGAGGCCATAAGCTTGAAAAGGTCTAAGGAGATTTGCGAGGCTTTTACACAGAAAGTTGGTTGCCTGGAACCAGCGAAAGTGGTGGAAACAGTTCCGATAGCAACATTTAGGAGGCATTTAGACAGACATGTCAACAGGGAGGCAATGGACAGATATAGACCCTATGTAGGCAGGTGTGCAGTTTAAATTGGCAGAGGCATGTTGGGCTGAAGGTAGGCTCGTCAACTGTCCCGTATTAGCCGGGACATCCCGTATTTTGGGCTAAATTAATTTGTCCCGTACGGGACCGCCCTTGTCCCGTATTAGTAGGGTTGCCAACTTCCTCACTCCCAAATAAGGGACAAAGGGTGATGTCACCGCCCCGCGCCCCACGTGACCTCGCCCAGCCAGCGGCCACGTGCTCCCGCTCCACCAATGGCGGTCGCCCGGGCCCTGGCGGTGGCATCACCTGGGAGTGAGGAAGTTGGCAACCCTAGTTGAAGGGCTTGTTCCTGTGTTGTACTTTTCAATGTACAGTTGCAATCTTCCAAGCAAGTGCTGAGTATTCCAGTGTAGTCAGCAAGCAACCACAGTCTCTGTTCTGTGATGGAAGGATGGTCTTTGATGAAGAAGTTGAGGGAGGTTTAACTGTAAGTATTCCCCAATTGAAGTCCATCGGTTATTCCCCATTTTGTCTCCAGGATGTGCTTCTGACTGCTTCTTTATAGTTCACACTTGTATGGTCTTTCATGTTACTGCTTTCATTTACAAGTAAGCAGAAGCCCGAGCTATCAACAGAACATCTTTCATTGAAGCAGCAAGTCTCCAAGTACTAGCATCTTGCACAATACCATAGTGCTTCACACCACATGATGCACTCAGTTCTTAAAGGTGCACTTGCATTTACACACATCACAAAGGCCCCATTTTACAATACAATACAATACAATACAATATCTTTATTGTCATTGTACAAATACAACGAGATTAAGAATGCCACTTCCATATCGATGCTATAAAATATATAAATAAATCACGGCGAAAACCAAAACAACAAATGGGAGGGAGGGAAAGGAAACAAGGTAAAGTGCAAAAAAAGGTTCATGCAGGGGTCATTTGTGCCAGATGACCCTGGGGGCAGAGACAGATCATGGCGGGCTCTCAGCAGGTCTGATTCAGAGCAGCTATAGCTCTAGGGATGAAGCTGTTTCTTAGTCTGGAGGTGCGGGCATAGAAGGCTTTGTAACGTCTGCCAGATGGAAGTAGTTCAAACAGACGGTGGCATGGGTGTGTGGTGTCCTTGTAGATGCTGGTGGCTTTCCTGAGGCAGCGTGCATTGTAGATGTCCTCCAGGGCTAGTAACTGTATCCCAATGATCCTCTGCGCTCTGCTGACGGCCCGCTGAAGAGCTCTTCTTTTTAAGGAAAGAAATAGTCTGATGCAAACTATCGACTATTTATGCAGATGAAATTAAACCAGCAGTTGACATCAATGGACAGTTGTCCGATGAAACAGCGCTGGGTTTATTTGAATGTTTGGTCTCTGTAATCACTGAACTCTTCACTGCAAGTTGTACTTGACATTTACATAGCATCCACTCTAGTGGTGAGAAACCCAAATGCATTCTCCCTCCTGACTGAGAGCATGTGTATCTGGCTTCACATCCTGTTCTGCCGTTACTTAATTACCTTCATAAACTTATACATTGTATTAAATGCTGACTTTCATCTTCCACATCTGTCTATCATATATATTTGTGCTTGGTGTGGGGCAATTAAACACTTAATGGGAGGATTTTGTATACAAAATCATGAGCGGAATAGATCGGGTAGATGCACAGAGTCTTTTACCCAGAGTAGGGGAATTGAGGACCAGAGAACATAGGTTCAAGGTGAAGGGGAAAAGATTTAATGGGAATCCGAGGGGTACCTTTTCACACAGAGGGTGGTGGGTGTATGGAACAAGCTGCCAGAGGAGGTAGTTGAGGTTGGAATTATCCCATCGTTTAACAGTTGGACAGGTACATGGATAGGACAGGTTTGGAGGGATATGGACCAAGCGCAGGCAAGTGGGACTAGGGTAACTGGGACATTGTTGGCCAGTGTGGGCAAGTTGGGCCGAAGGGCCTGTATCCACACTGTATCAATCTATGACTCTATGACTCTAAGAAACTATAAGAACATCCAAATCCTTAACGTTGGTAGGGCAGAGCATGTGAGTGATAAAAACAAGGCTGTTACATTTGCAGATAGTTCAACTAAAGTTGTCAAATAAATCTTCCTTCTTGGCTTTCTTGTGAGATTCCCACCAACACAGAAGGCTGCGCCCAATCAATTCAATGCCCTCCATGTGGGATCAGAAAACAATTGAGAGCACTCAATACAACAAAGGCAATGGGTCCAGGCAACAGCCCAGCTCTAGTGCTGATCACCTGCACTCCACAACCAGATGCATCTCCCATTAAACAGTTCCAGTCCAGTTATCACACTGGCAACCACCCAACACTGGAAAATCGCCAGTTTCCAAACAGCAGGAGAAATCCAATGCCGAAAATTATTGCCCAGTCATTCATCACAGTGCTGTCAACCGTGCTGCAAAGTGGCACTTACTCAATAATAGCCGACTCAGCATTGCCCAGTTTGGGTTTTGTCAGGACCACACCAGTCCTCGGCTCATCACTGCCTCGGATGCAACATGGACTGAAGGGCTGGGGTGAGGTGAGAGAGACAGTCCTTCACATCAAGACAGCATTTGATCAAGGAGCAACAGTAAGACTCTTGTCAACAGGCAATGAAGGAAAAACCTTTCAATAATTGGAATCATACCTCACACAAAGTATGGTGATTGGAGGATATCCCAGCCTCAGGACATTGCTGCAAATGTTCCTCAGCGCAATGTCCTGGGCCCCTGCCATCTTCAGCTACTTCACTGTTGGCAGTACTTCCTTTGTAAGATCAGAAGTGAGGACGTTTACTGATGCACAACGTTCCATTTTATTACAAATCCTCAGCACTGAACCAGAACGTGTCAGCCGACCGCAAGGTCTAGACAGCATCGAGGCATGGACCAATGAGCACCAATGAACAGTTTCAGCCGACCGCAAGGTCTAGACGCATCGAGGCATGGACCAATGAGCACCAATGAACAGTTTCAGCCGACCGCAAGGTCTAGACAGCATCGAGGCATGGACCAATGAGCACCAATGAACAGTTTCAGCCGACCGCAAGGTCTAGACGCATCGAGGCATGGACCAACGAGCACCAATGAACAGTTGTTCTGGAAAATGCCAGGCCATGCCAATGTGCAACAAGAGGGAATCCAGCCACTTGCCCTTGACATTCAGTGCAAGAATGACACAAGGCACGAGTCAAGAATGTGATGGAATGTTCTCCACCTACCTGCATGAGTGCAGCTGCAAATCTTCCCAAGAAGCAACACACCATTCAGGACAAAGCAGCTCGCTGCGATGGCATCCTGAATATCCATGCCCTCCACAAGTGCACCATGACTGCATCCCACACCTGCAGGCTTCCCCTCAAGTTGCACACCATATCTTGGCAGTCCTACATCATCTCTGAGTCTAAATCCTGCCCCAAAGCACCGTCATGTATCTTCTTGCAGAAGAACTGCACCACTTCAAAAATATGGCTCACCACCACCTTCTTGAAGGCAATTAAGAATGGGAAATAAATATTCGCCTTGCCAGCTATGCCCAAATCCCACAGATTGAATGTTTTTTTAAACCTTACATTTATATACACAACAAGGCACTCTCTTCCTGCATCACTCCTGCCCTGGGAGTGGTTGATGTCGTAAGAAGTGATGAATACAATTCCTAATCATTTCAACACAGCTTGGTAACAACTTATTCTGATATTGGTACAGGCAGTGAAAAGATATTTGCTTCACGGTTAGAACAATTATATCTCATTCTGCTAAGTACCAAAACAGAAAATAAATCACTGTCAGCTGCAAAGACTAAGGGGGGAGGCAGAGCATATTCTCAACAAATTTACATGAAATCTCTGCTGCCAGTGGTGTTCTCGATGCCAGACAGAGGTAGCTCATTCACATGGATGAATATAAATTCACTTTTATAATGAAATCATCGTGCTTTGTATTTCTTTCATATTTACAAATGATAACCTAAATACTTTTAGGAAATGGTTTATGTTTAATTTATAGAATTATGATTTTATTGCACAGCATGACACTATAAATTAAACATTCGGTAATTTTCAAAACACATTGGTACTGTCACTTTCTAGTAATATTCTGAATTAAACCATTACGATTCTAAAATTATTAACATAAATATGCGTTAATATGAAGATTGATGTTGCCGTCAAATGAAAGTCTCACTAAACCAATGTAACACCACATATTCTCTCTCATTTCGCTTTAAAATCCCGATCCTTTCTTTTGAATGTTTAATCAACAAGATTTCAGACAATCAGTACGGGCATAAATAGATACTATTGCCTTGTTGAAGGACCTCTGCCTCAGGGGACTTCTATACTCTGGAGACAGGAAAATATGGGCGGCACAGTGGCGCAGCGGTAGAGTTGCTGCCTTATAGCGAATGCAGCGCCGGAGACTCAGGTTCGATCCTGACTATGGGTGCTGTCTGTACGGAGTTTGTACGTTCTCCCCGTGACCTGCGTGGGTTTTCTCCGAGATCTTCGGTTTCCTCCCACACTCCAAAGACGTACAGGTATGTAGGTTAATTGGCTGGGCAAATGTAAAAATTGTCCCTAGTGGATGTAGGATAGTGTTAATGTGTGGGGATCGCTGGGCGGCACGGACCCGGTGGGCTGAATGGCCTGTTTCTGCGCTGTATCTCTAAATCTAAATATGCAACTTCCTTGTCATGGTTGAGAGATATTCAATGATGTTTCTGCAGGACTATTTTGGGTAGGTTGAAGTACTAATACTGCACAACCTTATTTATTCAACGTTAAATGGCAATATATGCTAGAGTCTATAATCAAGGAAGAAATAGCTGGTCATTTAGAGAAGTTTATTGTAATCAAATCAAGTTCAACGTGGTTTTATGAAAGGCAAACATGTTTGACTGATTGACTAGAGTTTTTTGAGGATGTAACAACCAGAGGTGATAGAGGAGAACCTGCAGATGTAGAATATTTGACATTTAACGAGTTGCCTCTTCAAAGGCTGGTGACAGGGTAGGAGCCAAAAGCATGAAAAGTGCGTTAACGTAGATTGGAAATTGATTATTACACAGAAGATGGAGAGTCAGAATAACTGTGCCTTTTTCAGGCAGGTTAGGGTTATTATTGTCATGTGCACTGAGGTACAGTGAAAAGCTTTGTTTTGCATGCTATCCGTTAAATCAGATAATACTGTACATAAATACAATCACGTCAAACTTAAGTACAATGGTTAGAGTGAAAGAAGAGATGCAGAGTGCAATACAGATGCAGAGATGGTTAGAGTGAAAGATGCAGATGCAGAGATGGTTAGAGTGAAAGAAGAGATGCAGAGTGCAATACAGATGCAGAGATGGTTAGAGTGAAAGATGCAGATGCAGAGATGGTTAGAGTGAAAGAAGAGATGCAGAGTGCAATACAGATGCTCCCCACCTTATGATGCGTCGACTCACAATATTTCAACTTTGCGCTCGCTTCCGGCCACGTGATCGGGTGTACTCAATGTATTTCCACTTATGATATTTTCGGTTTCCGATGGGTTTCTCGGACGTAACCCCATGGTAAGTTGGGGAGCACCTGCATTTAGTTCTCAGCAATATAGCGCAATAGTACTAGTGTCCGTGATGAGGTAGCCAAAGGACCAACCTTTGAGAACCCTGATAGCAGAGGGGAAGAAGCTGTTCCTGAGTCTGGTGCTTTGTGCTTCCAAGCTTCTGTATCTTCTGCCCAATGTAACAGGAAGAAGCAGGAATGACCAGGGGTGGGAAAGGTCTTGGATTAATTTGGCTGCTGTCCCAGGGCAGCACAATATGTAGATGGAGTCAATGGTGGGATGTCTGGTCTGTGTGATGGACTGGGGTACATCTACAAATCTCCAATTTCCTGCAGTCTTGGTCAGAGCCGTTCCCAAACCAAGCTGTGATGCAGCCCGACAGTATGTTCTCAATGGTGCATCTGTAGAAGTTTGCAAGAGTCGTTGGAGCCACATCGACGTAGAGGCATTGGTGTGGTGTGCCTTCCTGGCCTTTGCTTCAATGTGGTTGGTCCACCACAGGTTTTTAACCATTTCCATTTTGAATGAATGAATGAATGAATGAACGAATGAATGAATGAATAAGTTTATTGGCCAAGTATATACACATACAAGGAATGTGCCTTGGTGCTCCGCTCACAAGTAACAACATGAACTTACAGTAAACAATTAAGAATAAAGCATAAAAGATTAAAACATGAAGAATACAACATTACAGTTTAAACATGTGAGTGAAATAAATCAGAGCAAAAAGAGGCTACAGACATTTGGTTGTTGAGTAGAGCTACCACTCGCAGAAAAAAGCTGTGTTTATGTCTGTGGCAGCAGCTTTGACAGTCCAGAGTCGCCTTCCAGAGGGAAGTGCTTTAAAGAGTTTTGACTCCATTGATGCAGGTTGGGACCACCACACTTCCTGGAGTCGATGACTAGTTCCTGCCTGATGGGAGTGGAGAGAAGAGAGAATGAGCGAGGTGTGCAATTTCTTGCAGTCTTGGGCAGAGGAGTTGCCAAACCAAGTTGTGATGATCTCATTTGGATGCTTTCTACGACGCTTCTGTAGAAATCGGTAAAGAATCGATGGAGACATGCCTGATCTCCTTAGTCTTCCGTACAAAGTCGAGATGTTGGTCTGCTTTCTTGGCTATATCGTTAGTGTGATTTGTGAGTGATATTTCCACCCAGGAACTTGAAGCTCTCCACAGTCACCACTTCATCACTATTGATGCTGACTGGGGGGTATAAACTAGGGTTGCCAACTACCTCACTCCCAAATAAGGGACAAAGGGTGACGTCACCGCCCTGTGCCCCACGTGACCTCACCCAGCCAGCGGCCACGTGCTCCCACGTTGCTACACAACCCGCCTCCCGGCCCGGGCGGCCGCCATTAGTGAAGCGGGAACACGTGGCCGCTGGCTGGGTGAGGTCACGTGGGGCGTGGGGCGGTGACGTCACCTTATCCCGTATTTGGGAGTGAGGAAATTGGCAACCCTAGGCCCAGTACACCTTCACAACAGAGTCATGAGTGTTTGATCAGTAAATTCTAAGTTGCAGTGGCAGAACAGGGCTGTAAATGCAACAGCATGTAGGCGATATAATAATAACGAAAAAATAACCTTAATACTGGTGCAAAAACCAAAGTCCTCAGTGCAACTAAAGACACAGATCATAGAAGTTCATAGTTGCTGAGGTTAGTGTTGTGTCGTCCTCAAGAGCTTGATGGTTGCTGGTAAGAAGTAAGAATATTCCTTCAGCACTTTGATGCAATTGATCAGACTACTGAAAGCTTCTTCCATTCTTCAACCTAGTGGTCACATTTTTAGTCTCTTGTACCTTCTTCCCGATGGTAGGAGCAAGATGGGAGCATGGCCAGGGTTGTGTGGGTCTCTGGTGATGCTGGCTGCCTTTTTAAAGCAGCGACTCCTGTAGACTCCGATGGTGGACAGCTCAGTACCTAGGGTTGCCAACTGTCCCGTATTAGCCGGAACATCCCATATTTTGGGCAAAATTGGTTTGTCCAATACGGGACCACCCTTGTCCCATATTAGGCCTGGATGGCACTGTAGGCCCGGACACTGTAGGCCCAGACACTGTAGGCCCGGACACTGTAGGCCCAGACACTGTTGGCCCGGACACTGTAGGCCTGGACACTGTAGGCCCGGACACTGTAGGCCTGGATACTGTAGACCCGGACACTGTAGGCCCGGACACTGTAGGCCAGGACACTGTAGGCCTGGACACTGTAGGCCCGGACACTGTAGGCCTGGACACTGTAGGCCCGGACACTGTAGGCCCGGACACTGTAGGCCCGGACACTGTAGGCCTGGACACTGTAGACCCGGACACTGTAGGCCCGGACACTGTAGGCCCGGACACTGTAGGCCTGGACACTGTAGGCCTGGACACTGTAGGCCCGGACACTGTAGACCCGGACACTGTAGGCCCGGACACTGTAGGCCCGGACACTGTAGGCCTGGACACTGTAGGCCCGGACACTGTAGGCCCGGACACTGTAGACCCGGACACTGTAGCCCGGGGGCCGCAGCAGTCCCAGACAATGTAGGCTCAGGCGCCGCCAAACAGAGGTTGCATAGCAACCAACCTCCCCGCCCAGGCAGCCGTGGGAGCACGTGGCCACTGGCTGGGTGAGGTCACGTGGGGCGCGGGGCGGTGACGTCACCTTTTTGTCCCTTATTTGGGAGTGAGGTAGTTGGCAACCCTAGCAATACCTGTGATGGACCGGGCAGTCTCAACTATTCCCTGCAATATTTGTTCCTCGGCATTCGAGTTGCTGAACCAGGCTCCTGCTACAAAGCTGTGCAAAAAAACTATAACCAACAGATTTCTTCTGCTTCAGCTGTTTATAAATTGCCTGACAACATAAATGGGAAATATTCCAAGCACCAGACACCTTAAGCAATATGGATATTCCGTAGGGGTCTGAATGGTGCAATTGATCAAACTACTGAAAGTTTCCTCGGTTTAAGCATCTTGCTGGATGTAAATATGAGGTATTACCACCCTCTAGTGACTGAAGCAGAATACTACAGAGACATATAGTCGTTGAACAATGAATTCATTGAAGAAAGAGCGATCCCCCTCCCCAGATAGTGCCATATCTGCTGGGTTTCTCCAGCCTTTGCTTTTTGCTTGAGAACAACTAGATCCCTTGTGCTGATTCATGAGGGCAACCCTGGTCCATTTAGGATGGACATTTTTCGTCATTCTCTTGACCCAAGGAGCAATGGGATCTAACTATCTGGAGTGATTCTCTTGATCTGGACTAACAGCATTAGGCCAGATAAACGAGCACTTGCACTCACTGTTTGCACATCTCAATAAAAGCAACAAGAATGACTTTCTGAAGAGGTTTTGATGATGATCTTGTCATGAGATAAGGCCCATCCATGCACACCCAGCCATGCACACCCATCCATGCACACCCATCCATGCACACCCATCCATTCACACCCATCCATTCACACCCATCCATGCACACCCATCCATGCACACCCATCCATGTACACCCAGCCATGCACAGGTCACCAAGTAACAAAATAACATTCATCATAATTACCGTACTCAGCACAGTGGCGCAGCGGTAGAGTTGCTGCCTTACAGCCCTTGCAGTGCCAGAGACCCGGGTTCCATCCCGACTATGGGTGCTGTCTGTACGGAGTTTGTACGTTCTCCCTGTGACCACATGGGTTTTCTCCGAGATCTTCGGTTTCCTCCCACACTCCAAAGACGTGCAGGTTTGTAGGTTAATTGGCATTGATAAATGTAAAACGGATTGACCCTAGTGTTTGTGGGATCGTGTTAATATTCGGGGATCGCTGGTCGGCGTGGACTCGGTGTCTCTAAACTAAACTAAAGTAATCATATCACCATATGCAGTTATGTTAAACTGCTGACAGTGTTAACATCTTTTAGGGCCAACCCTTTTCTTAATCACTGAAGGACAAGAATTGAACCAGTCAGTGAAAATGGAAAATCATTTTAAAAACATAAATTCCAGCAAAACATATCAGATCAACCAGGATCTGAGAAGAGAAAAGACAAGAATTGTAGCTGGAACGTCAGAGAGCTTTCTCCTGGTCTCTTTATTTTTATTCAGTAATGAATGTTAGCTGATGTACACAGTTCAAAGTAGTTACACTGCCACCTGGTGAAAAAGTTCAGATCAGCCACACTAATAACTCAAATCCTTCAACTTCCGACACTCTGAGGATCTTTCTTAGAAAGTAGAGTGATGGCACAGATTACCAGAGTAGGGCACAAAGTGCTGGAGTAATTGAGTAGGTCAGGCAGTACCTCTGGAGAACATGGTGCAATAATGCATGTCTGCCTTCTTGGGCAAGGCTTGAGTATAAGAGATAGGATCTCATGTTGCAGTTGTACTATAATGTAAGAAAATAACTGCAGATGCTGATACAAATCGAAGGAATTTATTTCACAAAATGCTGGAGTAACTCAGCAGGTCAGGCAGCATCTCAGGAGAGAAGGAATGGGTGACGTTTCGGGTCGAGACCCTTCTTCAGACTGAAGAAACGTCACCTATTCCTTCTCTCCTGAGATGCTGCCTGACCTGCTGAGTTACTTCAGCATTTTGTGAAATAAATACCTTGCAGTTGAACGAGGTATGTGGTGTACAGTTCTGGTCACCACGCAACATGCAGGATGTGGTAGCACTAGAACGAGTACAGTAGAGATTCAGCATTGCCTGGAATGAAGGGCTTTAATTATAAGGGGAAATTCAAAAGACTGTTTATTCTGACAGTAATGCAGGAGGCTGATGGGTGACCTTAGCTATGTTCATAGAATTAAGATTAAAAGGGTGGCTGGGGAAAGAATAGGTCTCTTTTAAGATCAGCTTAGCCATTTTTATGTAAAGCCACAAAGTATTAAATGAATACTTCTCATCCATTTTTACTAAGGATAAAATCATGGAGTTGAGTCATAGGTATTGCAATGTCTTAGATAGAAAATTGGTGCAGGAAGAGGCCATTTGGCCCTTCGAGCCAGCACCTCCATTCATTGTGATCATGGCTGATCATCCACAATCAGTAACCCGTGCCTGCCTTCTTCCCATATCCCTTGATTCCGCTAGCCCCTAGAGCTCTATCGAACTCTCTTTTAAATTCATCCAGTGAATTGGCCTCTACTGCCCTCCGTGGCAGAGAATTCCACAAATTACCAAAGAGGAGGCATTGTCAGTTTTAAAGCAAATTAAGATGGATAAATCACCAGTGCCTAACAAATGTGTATCCTCGGACCTTGTGAGAAGCTAGGGAGGAAATCGGAAGGTCCTTGCAGAGATATGTGCATCATCTTTAGCCACAGTTGTGCTCCTGGAAGGTTGGAGGTTGGCTAATGTACTGTTGTTTAAGATGAACAGTAGGACAAACCAGGGGATAGACACAAAATGCTGGAGTAACTCAGCGGGTCAGGCAGCATCTCTGGAGAGAAGGAATGGGTGATGTTTTGGGTCGAGACCCTTCTTCAGACTGATGTCAGGGGAGGGGGTGGGACGCCCCGAAACGTCACCCATTCCTTCTCTCCAGAGATGCTGCCTGTCCCGCTGAGCAACTCCAGCAATTTGTGTGTACCGGCATTTGGTTGGGGAGAGACTGATTGGGGATAGTCAGCGTAGATATTGTGTGTGGGAGCTTATGTCTCACAAATTTGAAGAGGCCACCAAGATGATTGATGATGACACTGCATTAGATGTTGTCTTTAAAGACTTTACCAGGAACCTTGTCGAGGTGGTGATTTACTGTGCAGCATCTAGCAGGCTGTTATATATTGCTTCTGATGGAAGAACCTTTGCCTTGCAACCTCCAGATGAACAGAACAAGCTCTTCTCCCCTTCCTCTCTTCTCGTCTCCTCTTACCTCACTTTACATCAAAGGGTCAATCACGTTAAGAAATAATGTAGAAACAAAGAACTACAGATGCTAATTTACACCCGAGATCATAGTGCTGGAATAACTCAGTGGGCCGGGCAGCATTTCTGGAGAAAGAGAATGGGTAACGTTTTGGGTCAGGACCCTTCTTCAGTCTGAAAGGTCCCGACCTGAAAGGTTACCCATCCTTTTTTTCCAGAGTTGCTGCCTGACCTGCTGAGTTACTCCAGCACTTTGTGTCTATCATGTTAAAAAACTTTGTTTGAGAAGCAATAGAACGTCACCAGGTCAAGGTCATGCTGACAATATAGTTCAATGCATCCAGCTCATTTTATTGCACACTTATTCATTCTTTTGCTCCTTCCACTTCCCGTGAAGACAGCCCCACTTTAAATAAGAAGGCCTAAGAAAGATGATTCTTAACAGATGAGATACATTACGTGTCCATTCAAACAACAGCATATTCTTTTTATTGATGAATTAAGTGATTAACTTTCAATGATGCAGTGGGAGTACTGGAAATTAGAAATAAGGACAGCTTGAGTGAATGATGAACCCGTAGATCAGATTTTGATTTAAAAGCCGTCACGGTTTGCAACCCATTGCTCATTGCTTCCAGTCCTCCAACCATTACTCTTCCTACCCCTACCACATCATTTTTAATATCATCTGACAGATCACTTATGTCTTGCCAAATCAAATGCTTTTTGATAGTTCTTATAATCCCACTCATCATAAATATTTTTTTTAATGTCAAATAAACTTTGTAACTTTAGAACATCAAAAGTTCTTCAGCAAGACCGCATTGGATTTGCAGCTTTATAGGAGTTTGTTTGGCTCGCATTTAGAGTATTGTGTGAAGTTCTGGTCACCCCATTGAAGGAGGTTGTGGAGGCTTTGGAGAAGGTGCAGAGAAGGCTTACCAGAATGATGCCTGGATTAGGGGGGGATCAGCTACAGGGCTGGACAGACGCAGATTATTTTCTCTGGATTAAGAGAGGCACGGACAGGTTAGACAATCAGATCATTTATCCCAATTTGGAAATATCAAATGCTAGAGGCCATAGCTTTAAGGTGAGAGGGGCAAAGTTTAAAGGAGACTAAAGGAATGATCCCAGGAGGTTAACATATGATGAGCATTTGACGGCACTGGGCCTGTACTCGCTGGAGTTTAGAAGAATGAGGGGACACCTCATTGAAACGTACAGAATAGTGAAAGGCTTGGATAGGGTGGATGTGGAGAGGATGTTTCCACTAGTGGGAGAGTCTAGGACCAGAGGGCACAGCCTCAGGATTAAAGGACGTTCTTTTAGGAAAGAGATGAGGAATTTCTTTAGTCAAGGTGGTGAATCTGTAGAATTCTTTGCCACTGAAGGCTGTGGATATATTTAAGGCAGAGATAGATCCTTAATTAGTAAGGTTGTCAGAGGTTATGGGGAGAAGGCAGGAGAATGGGGTTAGGAGGGAGAGATAGATCAGCCATGATTGAATGGCGGAGTAGACTTGATGGGCCGAATGGCCTAATTCTACTCCTATCACATATGATCTTATGATCTGATGATGTACAGGGCAAGTTTTCTTACACAGAGGATGGTGGAGTCAGATACGATAGTGGCATTTAAGAGACTTTTGGTTAGGCAGGTGGATATGCAAGGGATGGAGGGATATGGATTATGAACATGCAGATATAAAATGACTTAGCATCTTGTCCAGCACAGACATTGTGGGCTAAAGAGCCTGTTCTTCTGAAATATGAGGGAAAATAGGTTATGGGGTAAATGAGGAGGAGTGAGTGTTCTGTCAGCTGAGCTTCAATGGCCTCATTCTAAATTAGCAAAGATGGTCAAATAATCTCGCCTCCATGGACAATCCCTGCACCATCCAAGGAGTCAATCTCATACACCTAAAAGTGAAACACACTGGAAATACTCAGCATGTCAGGCAGCATCAGTGATGAGAGAGACACAAGGTCAATATTTCAGGTTGATGAATTTTCACCAGAACTGGGATCATGAGAAAACAAGTTTATGTTTTAAGTTGCACAGAAGGAGAGATAGTGTGTGTGTGTGTGTGTGTGTGTGCGTGCGTGCGTGCGTGCGTGCGTGCGTGCGTGCGTGCGTGCGTGCGTGCGTGCGTGTCATCATTCCATGCTTTAGTGCCTTGATATTTCCTTTAATTATTCTTTCCCATCCATTCTGAACATCCCGTATTTTGGGCTAAATTGGTTTGTAATGCCCTTCTCCCGTATTAGGCCCAAGGGCCGGGACGGTGTAGGCTAACGGAGTGTGTTCGGGGAGCGGGGCCGAGTGTGTTTGCCTAACGGAGGTTGCATAGCAACCCGCCTCCCGGCCCGGGCGGCCAGCATTGGTGGAGTGGGAGCACGTGGCCACTGGCTGGGTGGGATCACGTGGGGCGCGGGGCGGTGACCCGTATTTGGGAGTGAGATAGTGGGCAACCCTATCCTGAAGAGCTTCTTGCCCTTATAGTTGGTTTAGCAGGAGCCGCACAGCTAATCACTCAGCCACCCTGTCATGTCCTCCAAACTGGGAGACAGAACGCCACCTGGCACTTATGTGTAAGGGTCAACAAAGAGAAAAGTTGCTTACTCTCAATACCAATGCTAGACTGTAGAAGGGTCTCAACCCAGAACGTCACCTATTCCTTCTCTCCAGAGATGCTGCCTGACTCGCTGAATTACTCCAGCATTTTATGTCTATCACCAATGCTACCACTCCTATTACAATCGTCTAGTTAACCCACCCTCCCGCTCCCTCCAAATCACCAGTTGGACAACTACCTCCACAGGTGGCCTGAGTCTGAAGAAGGGTCTCGACCTGAAACGTCACCCATTCCTTCTCTCCAGAGATGCTGTCTGACCAGCTGAGTTACTCCAGCACTCTGTGTCCACCTCCATGGGAGTCGCTCCCACTCTACGAACTGGTTCACCCTGAGTTGTTCAGCATTGAAGCAAATATTCCCTGTTGAAACAAAGGATCCCTGCAGATCATTCCACATCCCCTCACCCACCCACACACTTCCCACCACACTTCCTGGTTCCTGCTGGAACCCTGGTGCTGAAGGACGTCTCTCTTCTGCTGTTCCGTCAGCTCGGCTTTGATCTGGGCCGAATGCAGCTGGAGCCACTTCCTGCCTGTGTGCGTACTGTGGATGTTCAAGCCATGCCGAGCTCCCTCCCACATCCCACAATGTGGACTGCAGCCATCTATAATTCATCCCACTCACATAGCATGAGTACAATTACGACACACAGCTAAGTAAAACTCTCAATGCTGGCATACGTTCAGACCATCATTGACAGAGAAGATGAACTTTATGCACACAATAAATACAAACAAACTCTAATTCCGTACAGTGAAGCCACTTACACAGTGAATCCCAGTATGTGGATGAAACCAGCTATTTTAAAAAATAGAAGGGTCTCGACTAGAAAGAGGCATTCCTTCTCTCCAGAGACGCTGCCTGTCCCGCTGAGTTACTCCAGCTTTTTCTGTCTATCTTCGGTTTAAACCAGCATCTGCTGTTCCTTCTTACACATTTTTAAAAATATGTTCAGTGAACTGCGATTCTTTATCCTGAAGTTCGCCCTGACATTTAAAACACTGTTAGGGAAAGGAAGAGAAGCTACAATGGACTGAAACACTGACTACAGGAAGATTTTCTGAAGCCCGGTGTCAAAGATACTCAGAGACACAGGAGACGGCAGATGCTGAAATGTTGAACAAAACACAAAGTGCTGAAGGAACTCAGCGGGTCAGGCAGCATCTGGGGAAGAAATGGAGAAGCAATGTTTTGGGTCAGGGCCCTTTTTCAGGCTCCAGTAAGCAAGGAACAGACGATGTAATTATGCAGGGTTAGTCCATTTCTGGATAACTATTAGCTAAAAAACAACACCACAATCGGCATTTGCTTACTTCCAGATAGATCCAGTCATTGAAAATAAATGGTTGACCCTATTTGAATGATAGTAACAAAGAACTGCAGATGCTGGCTTATACCAAAGATAAACACAAAGTGCTGGAGTAACTCAGCGGGTCAGGCAACATCTCTGGAGGAAAAGGATACGTGATGGTTTAGATTGGGACTCTTCTTCAGACTCTGAAGAAGAGTCCTGGCCCAAAACGTCTCCTATCTTTTTCCCCCAGAGATTCCGCCAGACCCGTTGAGTTACTCCGGCACTTTGTGTCTAGCAATTTGAATGATGCGTGGTTAACTCAAAGTTATCACCGCTAAATTGTCCAATCTGCCATCAAGAGCAGCTGCAAAACAAGGGGACAAATGAATATATCCATCACCATTTACTTAAAGCTTCAGCACTACCAGGCTTCTACACAAGCGAAGGGGGAGAGCAGGAGTTTAACACTCCAACCCAGAGCATGAATTGGGTGGACAGAGATGAGCTTCTAACCCACAAACCAAGTCTTGGTGGCGTGAGGCTTGGATGACTTAGCCCTCCAAGGCTAGGGGTTGCCAACATCCTCACTCCCAAATACGGGACAAGGGGTGATGTCACCGCCCGACCCGGGCGGCCGCCACTGGTGGAGCAGGAGCACGTGGCCGTTGGCTGGGTGAGGTCACGTGGGGCGCGGGGCGGTGACGTCACCCTTTGTCCCTTCTTTGGGAGTGAGGAAGTTGGCAACCCTACTAATACAGGGCAAGGGCGGTCCCGTACGGGACAAACCAATTTAGCACAAAATACGGTATGTCCCGGCTAATACGGGACAGTTGGCAACCCAGTCCAGGGCTCATCCATGTGCCTGAAATGAATGACATTAAGTTGCAGCTGGCCAGCTGCAGGACACATTTCCTACGTTCAACATTGAAAGCCTGGCATCTCTAAACCCACCCGAGAAGTGGATAGACAGGTAAAGGTGGACGGTAAACTTGTCTTCATTGGTCTGAGCACTGAGTATAAGAGTCAGGAAGTCATGTTAGACAATAGACAATAGACAATAGGTGCAGGAGAAGGCCACTCGGCCCTTCGAGCCAGCACCGCCATTCAATGTGATCATGGCTGATCATCCACATGTTGCAGCTTTCTAGGACTTCAGTTGGGCCACTTTTGGAGTATTGAATGAATGAATGAATACGTTTATTGGCCAAGTATGTGCACATACAAGGAATGTGCCTTGGTGCTCTGCTCACAAATAACAACACAAACATACAGTTAACAATTAAGAATAAAGCATAAACACATCAAAACATTGCGTGCAGTTCTGGTCGCCTGATTACTGGAACGATGTGGAGGCTTTGGCTGTGCAGAAGAGGTGAATCAGAGAGTTGGCTGGATTAGAGAGTGTGTTAAAGTTTGCAGGATAAGAGGTTTCCTCTAAATCTAGTCACAGTTTAAGAAGAACATGGAACTGCTGGAAGGGATTCAGGAAAAATCTCCTGGCATTGTCCCCAGAAGAATGAGAGGGGATCTTATTGAAACATATAAGATTATTAAGGGGTTGGACACGTTAGAGGCAGGAAACATGTTCCCAATGTTGAGGGAGTCCAGAACCAGGGGCCACAGTTTAAGAATAAGGGGTAGGCCATTTAGAACGGAGATGAGGAAAAACCTTTTCAGTCAGAGAGTTGTGAATCTGTGGAATTCTCTGCCTCAGAAGGCAGTGGAGGCCAATTCTCTGAATGCATTCAAGAGAGAGCTAGATAGAGCTCTTAAGGATAGCGGAGTCAGGGGGTATGGGGAGAAGGCAGGAACGGAGTACTGATTGAGAATGATCAGCCATGATCACATTGAATGGTGGTGCTGGCTCGAAGGGCCGAATGGCCTACTCCTGCACCTATTGTTTATTGTCTAAGAAGGCTTTCAAATTACAAGAACAGACTAAAGAGTTCAGGAGTGGAGACACAATAGATTGCAGGTGCTGGAATCTTGAGCAAAGCACACAGAGCTGGAGGATCTCAGTGCATCAGGCAGCATCTGTGGAAGGAAGGGTTAGGCGACATTTCAGGTCAGGACCCTTCTTCAGTCTGAAGAAGGGCCCCGACTAGGGTTGCCACCTTCTTCACTCCCAAATAAGGGACAAGGTAACATCACCATCCCGCGCCCCAAGTGACCTCACCCAGCCAGCGGCCACGTGCTCCCGCTCCACCAATGGTGGCCGCCCGGGCCGGGAGGAGGGTTGCTACGTAACCTCGGTTAGGCGAACACACTTGGCCCCGCTCCCCGAACACACTCCGTTAGCCGACACTGTTCCGGCCGACAGCAGCCCGCGGGCCTAATTCCGAACAAAGGACAAACCAATTTAGCCCAAAATACGGGATGTCCCGGCTAATACGGGACAGTTGGCAACCCTAGGGTGGTATGTCTCTGGAATTGTAAAGAGAGGGCACCTCAGTTTTAAATAACGCTCCCCAATTCTTATGACTAAGTATCCTCATGAGAGATTCTCCCACTGATGGAAACACTCCATCTGCTTCCCCCTTCCCCCCAAGGACCTTATATGTTTCAATAAGATGACCTTTCATTCTCCTCAAATTTGAACAACATGGATCTAATTTCTAGAGCCTTGAATGTCCTTTTGGGGCTGCCGCCATCATCAGTATATCCTTTCGTAAATGAGGCGACCAAAATTGTGCACAGTCCTTCAGGTGTGTCCTCCCCAACCTCCGGCCCATTTGTAACAATATATCCCTCAACTCTGGACTCAAACCCTCCAGCACTGAAGGCCAACATGCCACGTGCCTTCCTGACCACTTGAACCACTGGCCTGCGAATCGTGCACACACAACAACTCCATCCGCCTGTACTTTGCACAGCGTTTGTCTGCAAGGGGCCTGTACTTGCTGGAGTTTAGAAGAATGAGGGGGGACCTCATTGAAATGTACAGAATAGTGAAAGGCTTGGATAGAGTGGATGTGGAGAGGATGGTTCCACTGGTGGGAGAGTCGAGGTCGAGGGGTCATCGCCTCAGAATTAAAGGGCGCTCTTTTCGGAAGGAGATGACGAGGAATTTCTTCAGTCAGTGGGTGGTGAATCTAGAATTCATTGCCACAGAAGGCTGTGCAGGCCAAGTGGATATATTTAAGGCAGAGATCGATAAATACTTGATTAGTACGAGTGTCAGAGGTTATGGGTAGAAGGCAGGAGAATGGGGTTAGGAAGGAGAGAGAAAGCAGCCATGATTGAATGGCGGAGTGGCCTAATTCTGCTTCTATCACTTATGATCTTATAATCTGCAACCTTTCTCTATTTAGATAATCATCGGCCTACCATAACAAAAAAGCCCCTTAATCTTTGGTTAATCTTTCTATGTTTTAGCTTAAGTGCTCAACGTTTTAAGTTTAAGTAGCAGTAAGGTTGCCAACTTCCTCACTCCCAAATACGGGACGAGGTGATGTCACCGCCCGTCCCAGGCGGCCACCATTGGTGGAGCGGGAGCACGTGGCCGCTGGCTGGGTGAGGTCACGTGGGGCGCGGGGCGGTGACGTCACCCTTTGTCCCTTCTTTGGGAGTGAGGAAGTTGGCAACCCTACTAATACGGGACAAGGGCGGTCCCGTACGGGACAAACCAACTTAGCCCAAAATACGGGATGTCCGGCTAATACGGGACAGTTGGCGACCTGAAATAGCAGTCAACGAACTCTGTGATCAGCTTATCCAACCATAAAAGGCAACTCACAAACACCAAACTGTATTTTCACTCAATGTCCACACAAGCACACCTTTCAGAAGGACACCAAACTGCAGAGGTTGATTTGTGCCTCCCTCGTGCGAGGCTTGTGAAGTCAATTCCAGCGCTCCACCACTTCCTGAGATCTGTCAGGTCATGACTAATAACCCCATTGTTTACTGTTCTGGTAACAAGCCAAGAGAAATATGGCAGGTGGAATATGTAGCTTGTTGCAATAAATCATCTCTATATCAATGAAAGTGACATTCTGCCACATCTTTCATTGGTGTCGTGTGCCCAACAAATATGACCTGTAGTTCAGTGATACTCTTGTTATCCCGTGGATATCCTTGCAAACTGAGCAACAGATTTGAGTTTTGACTGCATTGATCATAACCAACATGAAGCAACAGTTCATTCAATAACTTTGATTTGTATTTCTTCTCCTGATGCTCTGAAAAGGGGAAAATGGCGATGTATTTAAAAGAACGATAACAAAGGTCCCAGTTTTGCATCAATTGCTAGAATTTTAACCTGAAGCTTTTAGTTACATTTTGAGAATGATTAATCCAGCCAGAATTGCAAAATATGTAAAGTTCTCACATTCCCTGGGATATCCAGTTGGTATTTAACCTAGTAGTGCTCTGTGTGCCACCTTACAAGTTCAGCGTCAATCATCATTGCCAGCTCATCTAGACAAGTCCTGCAAACAGCTCTGTGCCCATTCAAAGACTGCTCATTGGTGCTGAGCCTGACTTCAGTCAGCAAAGCATGGCATGTTATGCTTGGAAGTTTTGATCAGTATTCTTCAGCCACATCTATAACATTGTTCATATTGCCAAAGCTCAACTTGAGAGTGAGATCTTTTCCATTTTGTAGTGAGCATCTGATCAATGTTACCATCAACGATAACTTGCCGGGCTGACAACATGGGAATAGGGTCGAGCCGCTGCCTCACAGTGCCACAGACCCTGGTTCCAATCGTAACCTCGGGTGCTGTCTGTGTGGAGTTTGCACGTTCTCCCCGTGACCGTGTGAGGTTCCTCCAGGTGCTCTGGTTTCCCTTCACTTCTCAAAGATGTTCAGGTTGGTAGGATTAGTTTAGTTTAGAGATACAGCGCGGAAACAAGCCCTTCGGCCCACCGGGTCCGCGCCGACCAGCGATCCCCGCACATTAACACTATCCTACACCCACCAGGGACAATTTTTACATTTACCAAGCCAATTAACCTGCAAACCTGTACGTCTTTGGAGTGTGGGAGGAAACCAGAGATCCCAGAGAAAACCCACGCAGGTCACGGGGAGAACGCACAGATTCCGTAAAGACAGCGCCCGTAGTCGGGATCGAACCCGGGTCTCCGGCGCTGCATTTGCAGTAAGGCAGCAACTCTACCGCTGCGCCACCGTGCTGCCCAGGTTAGTTGCCCCTAATGTGTAGGTGAGTAGTAGAACTTGGGGGCATTGGTGCTAATATGGAGAGAATAACATTGGATTAGAGTAGAGTTAGTGTGAATGGGTAGTTGTTGGTCAACACGATCTTAGTGGGCCGATGGGTCTCTGTCCATACTGTATCTGTGGGCCGATGGGTCTCTGTCCATACTGTTTCTGTGGGCCGATGGGTCTCTGTCCATACTGTATCTGTGGGCCGATGGGTCTCTGTCCATACTGTGTCTGTGGGCCGATGGGTCTCTGTCCATACTGTGTCTGTGGGCCGATGGGTCTCTGTCCATACTGTATCTGTGGGCCGATGGGTCTGTTTCCATACTGTATCTCTCTATCTGTTCATCTGGTATACATGCCCTCAGTGGTGAGGCAAAGGACACGATGATGGTGTTCCACACGAGCTTGCACTCCAAGGGGCAAGAGGTCAGGGGGAATTTCAGCTTTGAAGATGACTTTTGAGGAATGACAATAACATGGAGCCGTTAAAATTCACGAGTAGAAATCTCCAAGTGCCTGTGTTGACAGAGTGGATCGACAGCTCTCTCAGCACTGGTCTTCCTTTTTGAAGACCTACTCAGAAGGGAGGGGAGTTTCCTCTGGTCGCCCCAATGAGGGGAGCAAGAATAAATTAAACATTTGGCATAAATAGTCAAAATAGGTCTCTGTGAAGAAATGTAAACAGAAATACTGGAAACAGTCAGCTGATCAGGCAGCATCGATGAAAGAGGATCAGAGTTACTATTCCCTTTTGGCCAAACTGGGAGAGGATTAGCCTGAGGTTGCAAAGAAGTGTTCATTCCGGTTGACAAATACTGTCCTTGGCATCAATTGCAACAGCACTTTGTGTCTTTTTGTGTAAACCAGAATAGACAATAGACAATAGACAATAGGTGCAGGAGGAGGCCATTCGGCCATTTGGCCCTTCGAGCCAGCACCGCCATTCAATGTGATCATGGCTGATCATTCTCAATCAGTACCCCGTTCCTGCCTTCTCCCCATACCCCCTGACTCCGCTATCCTTAAGAGCTCTATCTAGCTCTCTCTTGAATACATTCAGAGAATTACCCCCCACTGCCTTCTGAGGCAGAGAATTCCACAGATTTACAAATCTCTGACTGAAAAAGAATCCGCAGTTCCTCCTTTCTAGACCTCAGTACAATCCTGATTCTCAGCTGTGTTTCACTTCCTGTCCACTGGGTAGCAGAATATGGCCATGCTCTGTAGCTCAGTACACATTTTATATAAGGTAGCACTGTAGACAACACATCCAGCATGAATCCCAGCTCTATGATCTTCACTGATTTCAATCAGGCAGCATGATGAATACTACATTTATTGACAACGGCCTTGGGTTTTGAGAGAATAAATGTTAGCACATTGCTGTGCCCCACTGCACAACATCTGCTACATGTAGCGTTCACCCCATGAAAATATCATGATGCTGAATTAGTACATCACTACATTAAAATAAACATTTAACCCTAAACATCAGAAACAGGATTTGTTACAAACACTAACTGATCAAGGGTCTGAGGGAGGGCCCCGACCTGAAACGTCACCTATTCATGTTCTCCAGAGATGCTGCCTGACCCGCTGAGTTACTCCAGCACTCTGTGAAACGTCACCTATCCATGTTCTCCACAGATGTTGCCTGACCCGCTGAGTTACTCCAGCACTTTGTGTCCTTTTTTGTAAACCAGCATTTGTACTTTCCTCACAAAATGCTGGAGTAACTCAGCAGATCAGGCAGCATCTCAGGAGAGAAGGAATGGGTGACGTTTCGGGTTTCGACCTGAAACGTCACCCATTCCTTCTCTCCTGAGATGCTGCCTGACCTGCTGAGTTACTCCAGCATTTTGTGAATAAATACCTTCGATTTGTACCAGCATCTGCAGTTATTTTCTTACACTCTTTGTACTTTCCTTGTTCCTCACGGGATGCTTCTTGACCCGCTAAGTCCTATGCAGGTTTCCAGCATCCGTAGATGTGTGTACCGCATTTTTATAGTTTCTGGCATAATCGCATGTGTACAAACCAGTCATTACATTGTTCAGGGTAAGATGAGTGAATCATAACCTTCCAGATTCAGGGACAGTTTCTTCCCAGCTGTTATCAGGTAACTGAACCATCCTACCGCAACCAGACAGCAGTGCTGAACGACTATCGACTGTCTTTGATCAGATTTTACTGGCTTTAGTTTGCACTAAACGTTATTCCCTTAAGTTATCATGTATCTGAACACTGTGAATGGCTCGATTGTAATCACGTGTGGGAAGGAACTGCAGATGCTGGTTTAAGCACAAAATGCTGGAGTAACTCAGCGGGACAGGCAGCATCTCTGGAGAGAAGGAATGGGTGACGTTTCGGGTCGAGACCCTTCTTTGGACATGTGTTCATGTATTGTCTTTCTGCTGGCTGGTTATCACACGACAAACACTTTTCACTGTACCTCGGTACACGTGACAATTAACTAACCTGAATGATAACCTGTAGACTGTTTCTGCCAAGATCACTACCTATCAGAAATCTTCAGTCTGAATGGTTGTTCTGCCGGTTAGGCGGCTTCATTGTTCCCGGATGCACACAGGGGATGGAAAACTGGAAATTATGTTGTAAAATGTGAAGGAAAATATCTGCAGATGCTGGTACAAATCGAAGGTATCACAAAATGCTGGAGTAACTCAGCGGGTCAGGCCGCATCTCTGGAGAGAAGGAATGGGTGACGTTTTGGGTCTCGACCCAAAACGTCACCCATTCCTTCTCGCCAGAGATGCTGCCTGACCCGCTGAGTTACTCCAGCATTTTGTAAAATGTGAGATCTCCATGAAGTTTGTCGGACACTGTCCATTTGCACACATAATTCCAGGACCCTTTCCAATCGTGACTGTTAATTTTACAAGCAGAGTGACGATGGACCCTTCAGCACTGTCTAGATGTCCAGCTCTCACCTCTCAATGTGACAAATGTAGATTATGTCCACAAGGTGTTAATGCATGGGTGTTAGTCTTTGTGAGAAGCACAATGTAAACTGGGCAGCAAGGGGGCCTAGCGGTAGAGCTACTGCCTTACAGCGCCAAAGACCCGGGTTCCATCCTGACTACCGGTGCTTGTCTGTACGGAGTTTGTACGTTCTCCCCGTGACCTCCGAGATCTTCGCTTTCCTCCCACACTCCAAAGACGTACAGATAAGTAAGTTAATTAGCTTGGTATTGTCCCTAGTGTGTGTAGGAGAGCGTTAGTGTCCAGTACGGACTCGGTGGGCCGAAGGGCCTGTTTCCGTGCTGTATCTCTGAACTAAAACTAAACTAAATAACTTGCATTTATATAGTGCTTTCAATATGGAAAAAAACAGGAAGTGTGTCAGGCTGCCTTGAAATGTTCCAAGAGGGGTTTGTCAAAGGACAGGAGAGACAGAACTGAAGAACAAAGTGCTGGAGGAACTCAGCAGGCCAGGCAGCATATGTGGAGGGGATGGATAGACAACTTTTCGGGTCAGGAATTTGAAGAAAGGTCCTGACCTGAAATGTTGTCTGACCACAGACACTGAAATTTCCCTCCACAGATGCTGCCTGACCCTCTAAGTTCTTCCAGCACTTTATTTTTTCTCAAGGTTCCAGCGAATGCAGTCTCTTATGTCTCTGCGGGAGAAAGAGGATTAGTTGTCTGATTGACCTTTAACTCATTTTATTTTTTACATACTCAAGTTGGAAATTCGGCCCACGATATGTGCATTTGGAGAGTTTAATGTTTTCCCCTTTCTCAGCAAAGCGTTGTGGATATTGTCAACCATGCCTGGAGCCTCAGGGAAGAAAGTAATCACATGAAATGAAAATCTATCTCACTGCTGCTGTGCTGTAAACCCAAGGTCAGTGAGTTCTCCACACCTGCATCAGTCAGCCAGCTAATGTACCATGGCGGCACCTCAGCTGAAATGTCAGAGATTCCCCGTGGCTGGCTCAAGCGACCTGCTGTTACAAAGCTTGTGTGGAGTCAGCATTCTCATAAAGGGGCCGGCTGAGATGCACAGTTGCTGGTTATCGCACGTGGCCGCTGGCTGGGTGAGGTCACGTGGGGCGCGGGGTGGTGACATCACCTTGTCCCTTATTTGGGAGTGAGATAGTTGGCAACCCTAGTTCCCATAGGCATGGGTTTTGCAGGCTGCAGTCATCGTTTCGAAAACCGAAGATAGGCACAAAAAGCTGGAAAAAAACCCCATAGAAACATAGAAAATAGGTGCAGGAGTAGGCCATTCGGCCCTTCCAGCCTGCACTGCCATTCAATATGATCATGGCTGATCATCCAACTCAGTATCCCGTACCTGCCTTCTCTCCATACCCCCTGATCCCTTTAGCCACAAGGGCCACATCTAACTCCCTCTTAAATATAGCCAATGAACTGGCCTCAACTACCTTCTGTGGCAGAGAATTCCACAGATTCACCACTCTCTGTGTGAAAAAAAACGTTCTCATCTCGGTTCTAAAAGACTTCCCCCTTATCCTTAAACTATGACCCCTTGTTCTGGACTTCCCAACATCGGGAACAATCTTCCTGCATCTAGCCTGTCCAACCCCTTAAGAATTTTATAAGTTTCTATAAGATCCCCCCTCAATTTTCTAAATTCCAGCGAGTACAAGCCGAGTCTATCCTGTCTTTCTTCATATGAAAGTCCTGCCATCCCAGGAATCAATCTGGTGAACCTTCTCTGTACTCTCTCTATGGCAAGAATGTCTTTCCTCAGATTAGGAGACCAAAACTGTACGCAATACTCCAGGTGTGGTCTCACCAATGCCCTGTACAACTGCAGCAGAACCTCCCTGCTCCTACACTCAAATCCCCTCGCTATGAATGCCAACATACCATTCGCTTTCTTCACTGCCTGCTGCACCTGCATGCCTACTTTCAACGACTGGTGTACCACGACATCCAGGTCTCGTTGCATCTCCCCTTCTCCTAATTGGCCACCATTCAGATAATTGTCTGCTTTCCTGTTCTTGCCACCAAAGTGGATAACCTCACATTTATCCACATTATACTGCATCTGCCATGCATTTGCCCACTCACCTAACCTATCCAAGTCACGTTGCAGCCTCCTAGCATCCTCCTCACAGCTAACACTGCCCCCCAGCTTTGTGTCATCCGCAAACTTGGAGATGTTGCATTCAATTCCCTCGTCCAAATCATTAATATATATTGTAAATAGCTGGGGTCCCAGCACTGAGCCTTGCGGTACCCCCCTAGTCACTGCCTGCCATTCTGAAAAGGACCCGTTTATTCCTACTCTTTGCTTCCTGTCTGCCAGCCAGTTCTCTATCCACATCAATACAGAACCCATAATAACGTGTGCTTTAAGTTTGCATACTAATCTCTTATGTGGGACCTTGTCGAAAGCCTTCTGGAAGTCCAGATATAACACATCGACTGGTTCTCCCTTATCCACTCTACTAGTTACATCCTCGAAAAATTCGATAAGATTCGTCAGACATGATTTACCTTTCATAAATCCATGCTGTATCTCAGTGGGTCACACAGCGTTTCTGGAGCACAGTAACAGGTGACGTTTCAGGTCAAGACCCGAAATGTCACCTGTTCCTGTGCTCCAGAGATGCTGTCTGACCCGCTGGGTTACTCCAGCTTTTCGTGTGCATCTTCGGTTTAAACCAGCATCTGCGACACATCCCTAAAACTGCTGGCTGCTGGAAAACAGCTGAAACTGCTGGAAAACAGCTGCACTTCATCCTCTCAGCTTAACTTTGAATAAGTGGTTAGATAATGAAAAAGCAGGAAGCTGCCCTGACTGTGAACTACTTGGAGTATTGTGTGCAGTTCTGGTCGCAGTGAGGATGTGGAGGCTTTGGAGACGATGTAGAAGAGATTTACTAGGATCCTGCCTGAATTGGAGGGTATTAACTGTAAGGAGAGGTTGGAGAAACTTGTTTTATAATCTTTGAATCAGGCTGAGGGGGGTCTGATAGAAGTATATGAAACTATGAGAGGCATAGTTAGGGTAGAAGATGAGAACTTTCTTCCCAACGTGGATAGTCAAACACTAGAGGACATAGCTTTAAGGTGAGAGAAGCAAACTGTAAAGGAGATGTGTGGGGCGTTTTTTTACACATTGAGTGGTGGGGACCTGGAACGCGCTGCCAAGGGTAGTGGTGGAGGCAGGTACCATAGTGGTGTTTTAGGTAGGAGTTGTTGGGAATGGAGGAATGTGGATCAGGTGTAGGCAGAGGAGGTTAGTTTATCCTGGCATTATGTTCGGCACAAACATTGTGTGCTTTAGATTATTTTTTTTTAGATTTAGATTTAGAGATACAGCGCAGAAACAGGCCCCTTCGGCCCACCGGGTCCACGCCGACCAGCGATCCCCACACATTAACACTATCCTACACCCACTAGGGTCAATTTTTACATTTGCCCAGCCAATTAATCTACAAACCTGTACGTATTTGGAGTGTCTCGGAGAAAACCCACACAGGTCACGGGGAGAACGTACAGTCTCCAGCGCTGCATTCGCTGTAAGGCAGCAACTCTACTGCTGTGCCGCCGTGTGCTGTACTGTTCTACGTTCTGTTTAAATCAGGGCACCATTGCTGAATCAGAGGGTGACTGGCGTTTACTGATTGCTGATTGTTGCCGCTGATTGTCGTGGGTACATTACAACCAGGGCCAATACCTCCTGACATTCACACAATCCAGCAGCTGCCTACATTGCAACAGTCTGAAGAAGGGTCTCAACCCAAAACGTCACCCATTCCTTCTCTCCAGAGACGCTGCCTGTCCCGCTGAGTTACTCCAGCTTTTTGTGTCTATCTTTGGTTTAAACCAGCGTCTGCAGTTCCTTCCCCCACATGATTACAATTGAGCCATTGACAGCGTACAGATACATGATAAGGGAATAACGTTTAGTGCAAACTAAAGCCAGTAAAGTCAAATCAAAGATAAACGATAGTAGTTCAGCACTGCTCACTGGTTGCGGTAGGATGGTTCAGCTACCTGATAACAGCTGGGCGGAAACTGTCCCTGAATCTGGAAGGTTATCTATCTGCAGTTCCTTTCTACACAGTAACCACACCTCAATTGGGAGGCCCAAGGACCATGAGTAGGGGTGTCAACTGTCTCACTCCCAAATAAGGTGACATCGCCCTGTGCCCCACATGACCTCACCCAGCCAGCGGCCACGTGCTCCCGCTCCACCAATGGTGGCCACCTGGGATGGGAAGCAGGTTGCTACGCAACCTCTGTTAGGCGGCGCCCGGGCCTCCGGGCCTCCGGGCCTACACTGTCCGGACCTACACTGTCCGGACCTACACTGTCCGTACATACACTGTCCGGGCCTACACTGTCCGGGCCTACACTATCCGGCCCTACACTGTCCGGAAGTACAGTGTCCGAGCCTACACTGTCCGGACCTATAGTGTCCGGGCCTACAGATATGGGCCTACAGTTTCCGGGCCTACAGATATGGGCCTACAGTGTCCGGGCCTACAGATATGGGCCTACAGTGTCCGGGCCTACAGATATGGGCCTACAGTGTCCGGGCCTACAGATATGGGCCTACAGTGTCCGGGCCTACAGATATGGGCCTACAGTGTCCGGGCCTACAGATATGAGCCTACAGTGTCCGGGCCTACATCGCCCCCCGGGCCTAATACCGGACAATGGCGGTCCCGTACGGGACAAACCAATTTAGCCCAGTGTACGGTATGTCCCGGCTAATACAGGACAGTCCCTGTATTAATGTAGGATCATTCCCTCTGCCTCCTGCTAGCAGTAATTCTGCTTGGTTTTCCCCTCCCTCACACAGGAATGTTGATCTCAACTATTGAGCTTTAGCAGCTGCCCCTTCTGGTCCTGTTACCTTGCAATTAACCTGGGGTCAGAGCTTGGGTCCTGCAGGTCTCTGTGGCTCAGCATCGCACCACAAGGGGAATTTATTCATGAAGCCAATAAAGAAACACTCTGTTTATTTATTTTTTAATTCATGTCAGTAGCACAAACAGAACAAAAAATGCCACATCTATAGAAAACAATTGAAGTATTTGAATAATCCGTGACCATACCTAGCCTGCATGAATTGGCACTGTATTTCGTACACCAGCTGCAATTCAATAAGAGTATTGTTTGTCCCGGTGCGCTGGAAAGCAGCGTCTGTGCACAGATCCTGAGCAGGCACTCCCAGGTGAATGAGAAACTCTGTTCATTAAAGACAAGGCTGAAAATGTCAGAAATGATTCATTGCCCATTTCAACATCCTGTCAAAACGGAAAAGATTACACTATCAGGACAATTCAAATTGTTTCCTTAATTAAGATGTGAATTTATCAGATTGGTATCTTTGTTCAAGTGATTGTATTTACACAGGACTGTGCCACAAGGCAACCTTCACATCTCCACAACGCAGCAGCAACGAGGCGAACCATCTATCCATGGCCTCACATCCATTGTTTCCTCCAATACGAAAAGTGTTTAGTTGACTTCAGTTTAGTTCATTGTCACGTGTACCGAGGTACAGTGAAAAGCTTTTGTTGTGTGCTGACCAGTCAACAGAAAGACAATACATGATTGCAATTGATCCATTTACACTGTGTAGATACATGATAAGCGAATAACGTTTAGTGCGAGGTAAAGCCAGCAAAGTCCGATCAAGGATAGTCCGAGGGTCACCAGTGAGGTAGATAGTAGTTCAGCACTGCTCTCTGGTTGTGGTGGGATGGTTCAGTTGCCTGATAACAGCTGGGGAGAAACTGTCCCTGAACCTGGAGGTGTGCGTTTTCACACTTCTGTACCTCTTGCCTGATGGGAGAGGGAAGAAGAGGGAGTGGCCAGGGTGCGACTGGTCCTTGATGATGCTGCTGGCCTTGCCGAGGCAGCGTGAGGTGTAAATGGAGTCAATGGAAGGTAGGTTGGTTTGTGTGATGATCTGGGCTGCTGGCCTTGCCGAGGCAGCGTGAGGTGTAGATGGAGTCAGTGGAAGGGGGGTTGGTTTGTGTGATGGTCTGGGCTGGGTCCACAATTCGCTGTAATTTTGTGCGGTCCTGGATGGAGCTGTTCCCAAACCAAGCTGTGATGCATCCCGATGAAATGCTTTCTATGGTGCATCTGTAACAGTTGGTGATAGTTGTAGGGGACATGCCAAACTTACTCAGCCTTCTAAGGAAGTAGAGGCGTTGGTGAGCTTTCTTGGTCGTTGCTTCAATATGGGTGATCCAGGAGACGTTATTGGTGATATTGACTCCTAAGAAATTGAAGTTTCCAACCATCTCTACTTCGGCGCGGTCAATGCAACCTGGGGCATGTGCACCGCTCCGCTTCCTGAAGTCCATAGAAACATAGAAAATAGGTGCAGGAGTAGGCCATTCGGCCCTTCGAGCCTGCACCGCCATTCAATATGATCATGGCTGATCATCCAACTCAGTATCCTGTACCTGCCTTCTCTCCATACCCCCTGATCCCTTTAGCCACAAAGGCCACATCTAACTCCCTCTTAAATATAACCAATGAACTGGCCTCAACTACCTTCTGTGGCAGAGAATTCCACAGATTCACCACTCTCTGTGTGAAAAATAAGTTCTCATCTCGGTCCTAAAAGACTTCCCCCTTATCCTTAAACTGTGACCCCTTGTTCTGGACTTCCCCAACATCGGGAACAATCTTCCTGCATCCAGCTTGTCCAACCCCTTAAGAATTTTGTAAGTTTCTATAAGATCCCCCCTCAATCTTCTAAATTCCAGCGAGTACAAGCCGAGTCTATCCAGTCTTTCTTCATATGAAAGTCCTGCCATCCCAGGAATCCATCACTATCGCCGTTGCCTTCTGACGGTGAGAGGTTCTCAATCTCCTTCCTGTACTCCGTCACATGTGTTTGGCCACTGAGCCAGGACGGACCTCCAGGGGGGCACGAAACATCACAAAAGCGCGTGGTTCAAGACCCTGGAGCACTGGCGCCAACACCGCAACACGGTCAATGATGGCAGCCACGGACAGACTCCCCAGAACCATGACCAGAGACCACCGCACCTGTGGACACTGTGGAAGGAGCTGCCCATCACGGATAGGCCCAGTCAGTCACACAAGGACATGTAACCACAGATGAAAGATCCCCCCCCCCCCTCAGGCAGGACCACGCCGACACCAAGCTGCACCATCACCTCCCGCTGATGGACGCATGCCAGAGAGAGACTCCGTCACTTCGTTGATACTCGGCCCACAGTGGTGGTGTCGTCTGTAAATTTGAAATTTGAATGAGATTTATATTTGGCTGCAGAGTCATGGGTGTACAAGGAGTAAAGCAGGGAGCTGGAAACCTACCAGGATCTCTGCACTTCTCTAATTCTGGCCTCTAGAAGGTCCCCAGACTTTGCCACTTTACTGTATGTGGCCAGGACTTCGGCTGCTTTGGCCAAAGCTCTGGAACTCCCGTCACAAACCTCTCTATCTCTCTCCTATTTTAAAATACTTCTTCAAACTTATTCCCTCGCCAAATTATTTGTCCTAATGTCTCCTCAGAGTCAAACTTTACTTGATGATGTCGCAGTGGAAGGCCTGGGCATGTTAATAAGACACTATTCTAGTATATTGGTGGTGGTATTTTAAATCTGAGTAACATTTAAACTCTATTCCAATGTTGAAGGTACGTACAAAATGCTGGAGTAACTCAGCGGATCAGGCAGCATCTCGGGAGAGAAGGAATGGGTGACGTTTCGGGTCGAGACCCTTCTTCAGACTGATGTCAGGGGAGGGGGCGGGACATTGTCCTGAGATGCTGCCTGACCCGATGAGTTACTCCAGCATTTTGTGTCTACCTTCGATTTAAACCAACATCTGCAGTTTTTTCACCCTATTCCAATGTTGCTTTGTTCTTAAAGGCAGGGAATAGCCGAGCCATTTCTATCTGGATACCACATGTTTGATGTCTGGAATTTCTCGAGTTAGCGGAAGTCTTCTGAAGTCTTCCTGAGCTGAGGACTTTTGCTTTCGATTAGCATCCGTTGCTTTCTGCTGGAAATAGTCCAATTTAGCTAAGGGCAGAAATGTTAACTGAGGAAAAAGGTGTGTTGTCCCAGGGGGGAAAGAAAACAGATCAAAGGTGGAAAGATATCCTTAATAGGGATTTCAAATAGTATTTAATATTTGAAATAATATTTCAAATAATATGTTGCCCACTGCCAGCCTTCATCCCTCCCCCATTCTGCTGCTGGGATTTCAAGGAAGGGTGCAGAAGGAACCAGAACTCATGGGGTATGTGAGTAACAACAACACAGAAAGTGGCGTGTATCTGGCACGAGCTGCCAGTTGAGCCATGGACAATAATAACATTTAAAAGACATTTGGAAAGGAAAGGTTAAGAAGGATATGAGCCAAATGCTGGCAAATGGGACTGCTGTAGACGGGGCGTCTGAAGAAGGGTCTCGACCCAAAACGTCGCCCATTCCTTCTCTCCGGAGATGCTGCCTGACCCGCTGAGTTACTCCAGATTTTTGTGTCGATCTTGGGCCTCTTGGTCGGCATGGACGAGTCGGGTCGAAGTGCCTGTTTACATGTTACATGTAAACAGCAAGGTAAGGATGGAGAAGGCAGGAGGGTGAATAAACTAAACTGAAACTGAAGACAGTTCCCAGCATTGTAGCGCAGCAGTCCCATTGACAAAGTCCAATGTCCAGTGGGGTAGAGGTAAATCGGACAGATATAGAGGGGAAGAAGCAGCTCCTGAATCTGGCAGCATGCGCTTTCAAGCTTCTGAACCTACGGTCAGACGGGAGCAGAGAGCAGGAAGAATGTGCAGAGCAGCACAAGACTTTGATTATGTTGGCTGCTTTTCCGAGGCAGCCTGAAGTGTAGATGGAGTCAATGGTGGGGAGTCTGGATGGACCGGGCTGCATGTACAACTCTCGGCAATTTCTGTAGGAAAAAATTTGCAAATGCTGGTAAAATTGAAGGTAGACACAAAATGCTGGAGTAACTCAGCGGGTCAGGCAGAATCTCAGGACAATGTCCCGCCCCCTCCCCTGACATCAGTCTGAAGAAGGGTCTCGACCCGAAACGTCACCCATTCCTTCTCTCCCGAGACGCTGCCTGACCCGCTGAGTTAATCCACCATTTTGTGTCTATCTCTGCAATTTCTTGCGGTCTTGGGCAGAGCTGTTCCCAAACCAAGCTGTGATGCTACGTGATAGTGTGCTTTCCATGGTGCATCGGTAGAAGTTTGCAAGAGACACTGGAGAGCGCAGTCAATAAGCAAGTGTTTCTTTTTTATGCGTGTCTATATGTGATCTTTCAGAAGGCAGCAGTGGAGAAGAATGTCCTTGCAATGCGTCATCCAAGGGCACATGAAGCCCAGCTCATAAATAAGTTTTGAGGGTGAAACTTATATTGAACTTTATATATTATGAGGAAAAACTTCTTCAGTGAGAGAGTTGTGAATCTGTGGAATTCTCTGCCTCAGAAAGCAGTGGAGGCCAATTGTCTGGATGCTTTCAAGAGAGAGTTAGTTGGAGCTCTTTAAGATAGCGGAGTCAGGGGGTATGGGGAGAAGGCAGGAACGGGGTACTGATTGTGGATGATCAGCCATGATCACAGTGAATGGCGGTGCTGGCTCGAAGGGCCGAATGGCCTACTCCTACACCTGCATCTATTGTCTATTGTCTATACTCATGATATTTTGCCATTACGAAGGGCAAATGACTGAAATTGCAGATACTGGTGTTCAGAGTTGTTTGTGGGAGGGCTAGAGTTGGGATCGCTGGTATTCCCTGGTGCTGTATGGTGCAGGAATGTCCAGCTTCCCAAAGGCTGCCCAACGTCCTCAGCAATCTGAGCCATGTTCTGACAGGAGATTTTGTTTCTTCCTGTTGATACTTTTTCAGACATGAACATTGTTTGAAGGATGGTAAATAATGACCGCAAGTTATTTCCAAACTGAATCTTGACCTGTGATAATTGCATCATCACTGCTGACGCTCGGCAGTTACTGTATGCATTTCTATGAAGCTATGAATGGTAACAAAAGCATCTGTACACACACTCCATTGAAAACCCTTCTGTCTGCCTAGTCTGATGCAAAAGCCTGTTATAAATATCTGCAATTTGTTTTATACACCTGATACGATACACAGGTGGAGGCCATTCGGCCCTTCGAGCCAGCACCGCCATTCAATGTGATCATGGCTGATCATTCACAATCAGTACCCTGCCTTCTCCCCATAGCCCTTGATCCCACTACCCCTAAGTAAGAGCTCTATCTAACTCTCTTTTGAATGCATCCAGTGAATCGGCCGTCACATCTCTTCGGTACATGTAGGAGGCACTATAAAAAGGCTTTCAAAGTTAACTATGTCACAGCTTTTGTGTCACAGAACAACTGACCTCCTCTGTTATAGTTACTGAATATATATTTAAAACATTTTGGAAATTGATGTCTTTCCTGAGCTATTTCCTTTCCTTCATAAACTGCAATCAAAGCCCGATATTTGATTCAGATTTTGTAAATTAATAGGTAAGCTTTGCTGTAATTTAACATTATATTTGTATGAGTTTTAGTTCATTTATCATCATTTGACCTCTTCATTGTTTTTCATGTTCAGACCCGCAAGGTAATTACAGATGAGGGTTATATATTACAAGGTTAAATATATCATATAAATGGAGGCTGGTGTTGCTTTTGGAGGCCGTAAAGTTTAATTTAAGCCATTCAAGAGAGATTGTGATGTTCCTTCAATGTTGCTTGCGATTCTTTTGAATGGTTGTCGAATACGATACGATACGATAGAACTTTATTGCCCCTCTGTGTAACCTGGGCCACATCGTGAGTACACTGTGTAACGAATCCTCTGCCAGTGTTCGCCAGTCAACCCTCTCGGCTGGAATTGTGGTTTTGTACAATGAGCAAAGAGTGACTGATGGGAGGAATCAGGAGGGATAGCAAACTGGCGACTGATTTGCTATTATCAATTTTCAAGCATCGCAGAAACTTAAACTGCATGTGTATAAAACTGAACTCAACGCTTCCCTCCCTCCCGGCCACTCCCCACCCTGATATCTTTGTCAGATGCTCAGCTGGTTCCCAAGCTGTTCGTCTTTGTTGGCAGGGTTTCATATCGATTCCCCAGAGAAAATATTCCTGGCCAGTGACAAGCAGGAGAACACTGCAGATATACAGAGGCTGTTTGTTGCTGCCGCTCGTGCTAACCAGGGAGGTAGAAACAAGTTACAAGTTCAAGAAATTAAAAAAAATTATGGATAAAAGGGTGCTGAGACAAACAGCAGAAAGGGCCGGGGGGGGGGGGGGGCAAAGGGAGATTTAGGAGAATTAATGGGGCCAGAGGCAGAGAAATGTGCGGCACAGACAGCAACCATGGCAGGACAGGTGCAAGTGAGAAGATTTACAGAGACTGGCGGACACAGAATGCAGTTTATGGAGGCAGAGAGATCATTAGAACAGCGTGTAAGGTCATGTAGGAGCATGAAGACCAATGACACAATGGAAAGAGGCACTGAAAGGGGGAGCAAAAGACTGTGGCACGGAAAATAAATGAGTTCAGTTTAGAGATACAGCATGGAAACAGGCCCTTCAGCCCATCGTGTCCACGCCGACCAGCCACCACCCGTTCACACTCCTTCTATATTATTCCACTTTCTCATCCACTCTCACAATAGACAATAGACAATAGACAATAGGTGCAGGAGTAGGCCATTCAGCCCTTCGAGCCAGCACCGCCATTCAATGCGATCATGGCTGATCACTATCAATCAGTACCCCGTTCCTGCCTTCTCCCCATACCCCCTCACTCCGCTATCCTTAAGAGCTCTATCCAGCTCTCTCTTGAAAGCATCCAACGAACTGGCCTCCACTGCCTTCTGAGGCAGAGAATTCCACACCTTCACCACCCTCTGACTGAAAAAGTTCTTCCTCATCTCCGTTCTAAATGGCCTACCCCTTATTCTCAAACTGTGGCCCCTTGTTCTGGACTCCCCCAACATTGGGAACATGTTATCTGCCTCTAATGTGTCCAATCCCCTAATTATCTTATATGTTTCAATAAGATCCCCCCTCATCCTTCTAAATTCCAGTGTATACAAGCCCAATCGCTCCAGCCTTTCAACATACGACAGTCCCGCCATTCCGGGAATTAATCTAGTGAACCTACGCTGCACGCCCTCCATAGCAAGAATATCCTTCCTCAAATTTGGAGACCAAAACTGCACACAGTACTCCAGGTGCGGTCTCACCAGGGCCCGGTACAACTGTAGAAGGACCTCTTTGCTCCTATACTCAACTCCTCTTGTTACGAAGGCCAACATTCCATTGGCTTTCTTCACTGCCTGCTGAACCTGCATGCTTCCTTTCATTGACTGATGCACTAGGACACCCAGATCTCGTTGAACTCCCCCTCCTCCTAACTTGACACCATTCAGATAATAATCTGCCTTTCTATTCTTACTTCCAAAGTGAATAACCTCACACTTATCTACATTAAACTGCATCTGCCATGTATCCGCCCACTCACACAACCTGTCCAGGTCACCCTGCAGCCTTATTGCATCTTCCTCACAATTCACACTACCCCCCAACTTAGTATCATCTGCAAATTTGCTAATGGTACTTTTAATCCCTTCGTCTAAGTCATTAATGTATATCGTAAATAGCTGGGGTCCCAGCACCGAACCTTGCGGTACCCCACTGGTCACTGCCTGCCATTCCGAAAGGGACCCATTTATCCCCACTCTTTGCTTTCTGTCTGTTAACCAATTTTCTATCCATGTCAGTACCCTACCCCCAATACCATGTGCCCTAATTTTGCCCACTAATCTCCTATGTGGGACCTTGTCGAAGGCTTTCTGAAAGTCGAGGTACACCACATCCACTGACTCTCCCTTGTCAATTTTCCTAGTTACATCCTCAAAAAATTCCAGTAGATTTGTCAAGCATGATTTCCCCTTCGTAAATCCATGCTGACTCGGAACGATCCCGTTACTGCTATCCAAATGCTCAGCAATTTCGTCTTTTATAATTGACTCCAGCATTTTCCCCACCACTGATGTCAGACTAACTGGTCTATAATTACCCGTTTTCTCTCTCCCTCCTTTCTTAAAAAGTGGGATAACATTTGCTATTCTCCAATCCACAGGAACTGATCCTGAATCTATAGAACATTGAAAAATGATCTCCAATGCTTCCACTATTTCTAGAGCCACCTCCTTAAGTACTCTGGGATGCAGACCATCAGGCCCTGGGGATTTATCAGCCTTCAGTCCCATCAGTCTACCCAAAACCATTTCCTGCCTAATGTGGATTTCCTTCAGTTCCTCCATCACCCTAGGTTCTCCAGCCCCTAGAACATTTGGGAGATTGTGTGTATCTTCCTCAGTGAAGACAGATCCAAAGTAACGGTTTAACTCGTCTGCCATTTCTTTGTTCCCCATAATAAATTCCCCTGCTTCTGTCTTCAAGGGACCCACATTTGCCTTGACTATTTTTTTCCTCTTCACGTACCTAAAAAAACTTTTGCTATCCTCCTTTATATTATTGGCTAGTTTACCCTCGTACCTCATCTTTTCTCCTCGTATTGCCTTTTTAGTTAACTTTTGTTGCTCTTTAAAAGAGTCCCAATCCTCTGTCTTCCCACTCTTCTTTGCTATGTTATTCTTCCTCTCCTTAATTTTTATGCTGTCCCTGACTTCCCTTGTCAGCCACAGGTGTCTCTTACTCCCCTTAGAGTCTTTCCACCTCTTTGGAATAAATTGATCCTGCAACCTCTGCATTATTCCCAGGAATACCTGCCATTGCTGTTCTACCGTCTTCCCTGCTAGGGCCTCCTTCCAATCAATTTTGGCCAGCTCCCGCCTCATGCCTCTGTAATCCCCTTTGCTATACTGTAATACCGACACTTCCGATTTTCCCTTCTGCCTTTCCATTTGCAGAGTAAAACTTATCATGTTGTGATCACTGCCTCCTAATGGCTCTTTTACCTCTAGTCCCCTTATCAGATCAGGATCATTACACAACACTAAATCCAGAATTGCCTTCTCCCTGGTAGGCTCCAGTACAAGCTGTTCTAAGAATCCATCTCGAAGGCACTCTACAAACTCTCTTTCCTGGGGTCCATTTCCAACCTGATTTTCCCAGTCTACCTGCATGTTGAAATCTCCCATAACCACCGTAGCATTACATTTTTGACACGCCAATTTTATCTCCTGATTTAACTTGCACCCTAAGTCGAGGCTACTGTTTGGGGGCCTATAGATAACTCCCATTAGGGTCTTTTTACCCTTACAATTTCTCATTTCTATCCATACTGATTCAACATCTCCTGATTCTATGTCACCCCTTGCAAGGGAATGAATATCATTCCTTACCATCAGAGCAACCCCACCCCCTCTGCCCACCTGTCTGTCTTTTCTATACGTTGTGTACCCCTGAATATTCAGTTCCCAGCCCTGGTCCTCTTGTAGCCATGTCTCAGTGATCCCTACAACATCATACTTGCCCATGACTAACTGAGCCTCAAGCTCATCCACTTTATTTTTTATACTACGCGCATTTAAGTACAACACTTTAACTTCTGTATTTACCTCCCCTCTCACATCGTTCACAATTGGCCCTGCCCTTAATTTCTTTTCCGCTCTAGAACTTCTGTTCCCATTCTTCCGAGAGTCTTTTGCAATATCTCCTGTATTCCCTTTTACCTCATCTTCATATTCACAATCTGCGCACTAAAGGGTAATTTACAGAGTGCCAAACCTACACGGCTGTGGTTAGGAAAAGAACTGCAGATGCTGGTTGAAATCGAAGGTAGACACACAATGCTGGAGTAACTCAGCGGGTCAGGCAGCATCTGTGGAGGACATGGATAGGTGACGTTTCACAGAGTGCTGGAGTAACTCAGCGGGTCAGGCAGCATCTGTGGAGGACATGGATAGGTGACGTTTCACAGAGTGCTGGAGTAACTCAGCGGGTCAGGCAGCATCTCTGGAGAGAAGGAATGGGTGACGTTTCAGGTCGAGACCCTTCTTCAGACTGATGTTAGGGGATGGGGCAGGACATTGTCCCACCCCCCTCCCCTGACATCAGTCAGAAGAAGGGTCTCGACCCGAAACGTCACCTATTCCTTCTCTCCAGAGATGCTGCCCGACCTGCTGAGTTACTCCAGCACTGTGTGTCTACCACACGTCTTTGGGGCATGGTAGGAAATGGGAGCACCCGAAGGAAACCCACGCGGTCACTGGAAGAACAAGCAAACTCCACACACACAGCACCCGCACAATATTTAGATGAAAAGTGACAATTGGTCTAAAATTAAATGAGGAGGAAAGTGTAATAAATACATTTATTTAGCCAGCTCAGTGGAATAATGAAGCTGGTAGGAAGCAGACAGTTGTTCACATGCGATAGAGGGCATGCCGATCGACTGGCTGCATCCCCAGCCCAGTCAGCTTCAGCAGCAGAGCATGCAGCCGCAAGCCTCATTCACACAGCAGTACAGTGCACACACTGAGTTCACACAGCAGTACAGTGCACACACTGGGTTCACACAGCAGTACAGTGCACACACTGGGTTCACACAGTAGTACAGTGCACACACTGGGTTCACACAGCAGTACAGTGCACACACAATCCACTGAGCACCACAATCTTCACTTTCAGATTTAGCAACTTCTTATAACATTTGAAAGTACTGTCAAAGGAAAGCTCGTGTTTTAATGTGTACAAGAGTTTGATGTATTAATGGCTGCCCAGCAGTTTATGGCTTGCAAATGACTCCTTGTATCAAAGTACTCCTTGTATCTGCGTGGGGTGCCAATGTGATGCTTTTTCTATATAAAGAAGCAGTCAGGACTGGAAATACTATCAGACTCCTCAATCAATCACCTCTTATATTAGAAATTTGCAGATGATACATTAGCAAATTTGCAGATGATACAAAGCTGGATGGCAGTGTGAACTGTGAGGAAGATGCTATGAGGTTGCAGGGTGACTTAGACAGGTTGTGTGAGTGGGCGGATGCATGGCAGATGCTGTTTAATGTGGATAAGTGTGAGGTTATCCACTTTGGTGGTAAGAATAGGAAGGCAGATTATTATCTGAATGGTGTCAAGTTAGGAAAACGGGGCGTACAACGAGATCTGGGTGTCCTAGTGCATCAGTCACTGAAAGAAAGCATGCAGGTACAGCAGGCAGTGAAGAAAGCCAATGGACTGATGGCCTTCATAACAAGAGGAGTTGAGTATGGGAGCAAATAATAATAATAATAATGCATTTTATTTATATAGCGCTTTTCATATACTCAAAGACGCTTTACAGAGATTTTGAGAACATAGGGAAATGAATAAATAGATAAATAAGTAAATAAATAAATGAACAGAGAAAGGAGACAGAAGGTGAGGTGACCTTCAGTGGTTGAAGGCAGTACTGAACAGGTGAGACTTCAGCGATGTTTTGAATGTGGTGAGTGTGGGGGAGTCTCTAACGGTTTGGGGTAGTGAGTTCCATAGGGTGGGAGCAGCGATGGAGAAAGCCCTGTCCCCCCAGGATCTGAGTTTAGTCCGGATGTGGGGGGATAGGAGATTGGCAGCGGCAGAGCGGAGGGTGTAGGTGGGAGTGTGCCTGTGGAGGAGGTCGGTCAGGTAGGATGGGGCCAGGTTATGGAGGGCTTTGTAGGTTATGAGGAGGATTTTGTACTGGATTCTCTGGGGGATGGGGAGCCAGTGGAGTTTATAAAGGACGGGGGTGATATGGTCACGGATCGAGGTGTGTGTGAGTAGACGGGCAGCGGAGTTTTGAATGTATTGAAGTTTATTGATGATTTTTGAGGGTGCGCCATAGAGGAGGCTGTTGCAGTAGTCCAGACGGGAGGTGATGAAGGCGTGGATGAGGGTTTCTGCAGCTGTGGAGGAGAGGGATGGACGGAGACGGGCAATGTTTTTGAGGTGGAAGAAGGCTGTCTTTGTGATGTGTTTGATGTGTTTGTCGAAGGAGAGGGTTTGATCAAGGATGATTCCAAGATTCCGGATGTGAGGTGAGGTGGATACTGGGAGACCATCAATGTTGAGGATGAAGTTTTGGGTGGATTTGGTGAGCGTTTTTGGACCAATGATGATGATTTCAGATTTGTTGCAATTGAGTTTGAGGAAGTTTGATTGAAGCCAAGATTTTATTTCAGTAATGCAGTTTGTCAGTGTAGAGTGTGTGGTGGGGGAGATTGACTTGGTGGAGATGAGGAGCTGGATATCATCGGCGAAGCAGTGGAAGTTGAGACCATGACGGCGGATTAATTGACCAAGGGGGAACAGGTAGAGGATGAAGAGGAGGGGGCCAAGGACTGAGCCTTGGGGGACACCTTGGGGGAGGGGAGCGGTGGGGGATTTACAGTTGTTAATGGAGATGAACTGGTGTCTGTCAGAGAGGTAAGATTTGAACCAGGATAGGGCTGTGCCGGTGATGTTAAGGGAGGTTTCAAGTCGGGTGAGGAGAATGGAGTGATTTATGGTGTCAAAGGCGGCGCTGAGGTCAAGTAGGATGAGGATGTTGAGGTTGCCAGCGTCGGAGGAGAGGAGAATGTCGTTTGTGATTTTGAGGAGCGCAGTTTCAGTACAGTGGTTGGAGCGGAATCCGGATTGGAAAGTTTCATACAGGTTATTGGTAGAGAGGTGGTATTTGAGTTGGGAAGCTACAGCACGTTCCAAAACTTTGGACAGAAAGGGTAGGTTGGAGATTGGTCTGAAGTTGTTTGGGGTGTCAGGGTTTAGACCAGGTTTTTTCAGAATGGGGGTGACAGCAGCGATTTTGAGGGATGGCGGGACGATGCCAGTGGACAGGGAGGAGTTTATTGTTGCAGTGATAAGTGGAGAGAGAGCAGGAAGGCAGGCCTTGACAAAGCTGGAGGGGATGGGGTCCAGAGAGCAGGTGCCAGTTTTTATTCCTGTGAAGAGGTCAGAGAGGTCGGTGGTGGAGATTGGGGAGAACTGAGGCAGGGGCTGACAGGATAAGGGGGGGCAGGTGGTTTGAGGGGGAGCAGGTGCGTTGGTGGTTAAGGTGCTGTAGATGTTGTCTATTTTGCTTTGGAAGAATGAAAGGAAAGTGGTGCATTTGTCAACTGTGAATGATTGGGAGATGGTGTCCAGGGGGCTGAGGAGTTTGTTTATTGTAGAGAAGAGTGTTTTGGGGTTTCCGGAGCCAGAGTGAATTATTTGAGAGTAGTAGGTGGAGTGGGCACGGGAGAGGGCATCTTTATAGTGTTGTATGTGGTCTTTGTAGGCTTGGGAGTGAATTGTGAGACCGGTTTTGTTGCGGAGTCTTTCAAGTTGGCGGGCATGAGTTTTCATCACGCGGAGTTCAGGGGTAAACCAGGGAGCAGAGTGGGTGAAGCAAAGAGGTCCTTCTGCAGTTGTACAGGGCCCTAGTGAGACCACACCTGGAGTACTGTGTGCAGTTTTGGTCTCCAAATTTGAGGAAGGATATTCTTGCTATTGAGGGCATGCAGTGTAGGTTTACTAGGGTTAATTCCCGGAATGGTGGGACTGTTGTACGTTGAAAGACTGGAGCGACTAGGCTTGTATACACTGGAACTTAGAAGGATGAGAGGGGATCTTATCGAAACATATAAGATTATTAAGGGGTTGGACATGTTAGAGGCAGGAAACATGTTCCCAATGTTGGGGGAGTCCAGAACCAGGGGCCACAGTTTAAGAATAAGGGGTAGGCCATTTGGAACAGAGATGAGGAAAAACCTTTTTCAGTCAGAGAGTTGTGAATCTGTGGAATTCTCTGCCTCAGAAGGCAGTGGAGGCCAATTCTGTGAATGCATTCAAGAGAGAGCTAGATAGAGCTCTTGAGGATAGCGGAGTCAGGGGGTATGGGGAGAAGGCAGGAACGGGGTACTGATTGAGAATGATCAGCCATGATCACATTGAATGATGGTGCTGGCTCGAAGGGCCGAATGGCCTACTCCTGCACCTATTGTCTATTGTCTATTGTCTAAGATAGACACAAAATGCTGGAGTAACTCAGCGGGACAGGCAGCATCTCTGGAGAGAAGGAATGGGTGACGTTTCTGCTCGAGAAGAAGGGTCTCGTTACTCCAGCATTTTGTGTCCATCTACTCTTGCGCATACCGCTACCTCACTTTGTTAGTCAGCATTTTGGTATTTTAGGTTTTGTTTTGCCCTAATTCAGATTGTTCTTCAAGCATTGCACCATTCAGCCTGTTACCATTTGTCGTTGCATGTATTTTTGGATGTATACTACGTACTCCGTGAGCTTCATGCAAACAAGGAGTTTAATCACACCATGGTGTATATGACAATAAACTAATCTGAACTTGAATCAACTCAACACTTCAGGCAGCATGTGTTGAAAGAGAAACAGGGTTAATAATGTATTCATTGACCTTCTATCAGAGTTTTGCACCAGATTCACAACGATAATATGAGTGTAATATGAGAATATATCCATGAGTGAGAAGAGACAGGATCAGTGGGGCCAGGGGTCTACGGAAATCCAAGCTATTAAAAGACATTTGGACAGGTACATGGATAGGAAAGGTTTAGAGGGCTATGAGCCAAACACAGGCAGGAGGGACTAGTGTAGATAGGGTTGCCAACTATCGCACTCCCAAATAAGGGTGAAGGTGACGTCACTGCCCCGCGCCCCATGTGACCTCACCCAGCCAGCGGCCACGTGCTCCCACTCCATTAACGGTGGCCGCCCGGGCCGGGAGGCGGGTTGCTACGCAACCTCCATTAGGCGGTGCCCGGGCCTCCGGACCTACACTGTCTGGACCTACAGTGTCCGGACCTACACTGACCGGATCTACACTGACCGGACCTACACTGTCCGGACCTACACTGTCCAGACTTACACTGTCCGGACCTACACTGACCGGATCTACACTGTCCGGACCTACACTGTCCGGACCTACACTGTCCAGACCTACACTGTCCAGACTTACACTGTCCGGACCTACACTGACCGGATCTACACTGTCCAGACCTACACTGTCCGGACCTACACTGACCGGATCTACACTGACCAGACCTACACTGACCGGAACTACACTGACCGGACCTACACTGTCCAGACCTACACTGTCCGGACCTACACTGTCCAGACCTACACTGTCCGGACCTACACTGACCGGATCTACACTGACCGGACCTACACTGTCCGGACCTACACTGACCAGATCTACACTGTCCGGACCTACACTGTCCGGACCTTTACTGTCTGGACCTACACTGTCCGACCTACAGTTACCAGACCTACACTGACTGGACCTACATTGTCCGGACCTACACTGTCTGGACCTACACTGTCCGACCTACACTGACCAGACCTACATTGTCCGGACCTACAGTGACCAGACCTACAGTGTCCGGACCTACAGCGTCCAGGCCCACAGCGCCCTCCGGGCCTAATGCGGGACAAGGGCAATCCCATACGGGACAAACAAATTTACCCCAAAATATGGGATGTTCCAGATAATACGGGACATACTACGGGACAACCCTAATTGTGGTCGGTATGGACAAGGTGGGCCGAAGGGTATGTTTCCGTGCTGTATGATTCTGTGACTCTGTCAACAATGCAAACTGAACGCAGCCCCAACTAATGGTGTGACCCACTGTTTGGGAAGATAAATGGAGCAAGGGAAAGGGCCTTTGCTAAACAAAGCAGGGGGAGAGCTGGAGTGAGGGTTGAAGGAAGGGAAGGCTGGGGGCAGACAGAGTGAGAGAGGAGGACACGTTCTGTGTTTACCTGGCCTTCATCATGTCAATACCGGCTCAGAGATCTGACTGACCTACAGCAACAGAGACCTGGGCCAGTGGCAGGTTGCATGACTCGGGAACAGTATTTCTTCAGGGGCACCAGATGGTAGGGTCGCCAACTGTCCCGTATTAACCGGGACATCCCATATTTTGGGCTAAATTGGTTTGTCCCGTATTAGGCCCGGGAGGGCGCGGTAGGCCTGGACACTGTAGGACCTGACACTGTAGGCCCGGGCACCGCCTAATGGAGGTTGCGTAGCAACCCGACTCCTGGACCAGGCGGCCGCCATTGGTGGAGCGGGAGCACGTGGCCGCTAGCTGGGTGAGGTCACGTGGGGCACGGGGCGGTGACGTCACCTTGTCCCATATTTGGGAGTGAGATAGTTGGCAACCCTACCAGGTGGGTAGCGTAGAGCCCAAGGTCTGCGCAGAATAATGAGCTTTGTGAGCTTGTTGCTGATCTGCAACACACATTGGAACTCACCTGAGAGTGACCCTACCATGGGGAATTCCTCCTGCTGTGGGAATCCTTCCTGGTGCAGCAAAAGCTGTAGCCACAGCCAGCCCGACCCGCAACCTGCCCCATATCTCCCCAATGCAGTCATAATCATGCAGCATGACGCAAAGCCCTGCACAGTCAGCATAATCATGCTGCTTGCAATATTCCAGCTTTCATTCTCCACTTCAGAGCACAAACCTATTTCTAAGCAGCAGTTTAAGTCAGGTCTTTCTGTAAGGTAAGTGGGAAAGAACTGCAGATGCTGGTTTAAATCGAAGGTAGAGACAAAATGCTGGAGTAACTCAGTGGGTCAGGCAGCATCTCTGGAGAGAAGGAATGGGTGACGCTTTGGGGCGAGGCACCGCCCCCTCCCCTGACATCAGTCTGAAGAAGGGTTTCGACCCGAAACGTCACCCATTCCTTCTCTCTCTCTCTCTCTCTCTCTCTCTCTCTCGAGATTCTGCCCCACCTTCTGAGTCACACCAGCATTTCATCTACCTTTCTGTAAGGTATATTGATGGGGATGTATCTTAATGGAGTTCTCAGGTATTACAGTAGGACAACACTTTCAAAGTAAGACCACAAAGTGCTAGAGTAACTCAGCGGGTCAGGTAACTTTCTGGAGAACATGGCCAGGTTATAATTTGGATCGCACCCTTCATCAGACTCCATATTCTCCAGAGATGCTGCCTGACCCGCTGAGTTACTCCAGCACTCTGTAAAACTCACCTATCCATGTCCTCCAGAGATGCTGCCTGACCCGCTGAGTTACTCCAGCACTCTGTGAAACGTCACCTATCCATGTTCTCCAGAGATGCTGCCTGACCCGCTGAGTTACTCCAGCACTCTGTGAAACGTCACCTATCCATGTTCTCCAGAGATGCTGCCTGACCCGCTGAGTTACTCCAGCACTCTGTGAAACGTCACCAATCCATGTTCTCCAGAGATGCTGCCTGACCCGCTGAGTTACTCCAGCACTCTGTGAAACGTCACCTGTCCATGTTCTCCAGAGATGCTGCCTGACCCGCTGAGTTACTCAAGTACTTTGTGTCTATTTTTGTAAACTGGTATCAGTGGTTCCTTGTATCAATACTTTCAATGATATGCAATTGATAGTAAACCACATCGGATAGTCTATAGCTATGAAAGGTGATATATAAATCTAATTCTTTTGTTCTTGAAGAGTGTAGGATGTCACAAATTCTTTCCTTTGATTTGTTCTTGAAACTTGTAGACTTACCAGTAAATACCTTCCAGTTACAACCGTGTAAGCCTGGATAGGCCTAGATGGAACATGTCAGAACATAACTTACTGTAGATAGACAGAAAATGCTGGAGTAACTCAGCAGGACAGGCAGCGTTTCTGAAGAAAAGGAAATGCTGCCTGTCAAGTCTCAATCAAGAAGGATCTCGACCCGAAACGTCACCCATTCCTTATCTCGAGAGATACTGCCTGCCCCGCTGAGTTATGTTGTAATATAAGACAAGGGGGATGTTGTGATATTGCTGGGACTACTTTGTGTATCCAAGAACTACTTTGTATGGCTGTGTATATAAGTGATGGGTGTGATTAGGCAGTCACTCTGGATCCAGGCGGCCTTGGAATAAACAGCCTGGAGTACAAGCTGCACCATGATAACATCTTAAACATGTGCACTCGTGGTCCGTCCAGAGTCACAACAAAGGTACAACAGGTACCGGACCACGAAGAACAACAAGTTACTCCAGCATTTTGTGTCTATCTTCGGTGTAAATCAGCATCTGCAGATACTTCCTGCACATGACTTCATGTAGACAGCCCTTGACACTTTCTAACGGAGTTCTGAAGAACTGTGCCTGATGCCACACTCTGCAGAACCCGCAGATATTGAGATGAATCGCCATTCCGGACCAATGCCCTTTGTAACTTTCAGTCAATGCGTTTGAAACTATCTCTTCATCTCTGCAGAGCTGTAATACTGTAGCGACCATAGAGAATGGTCCAGGTCGTCGAACCCTCGGATTGGCCAGCGAGGTCACGTGGGAACGCGACCATAGGGATTGGTCCAGAGAGCGACATCGCTGATTGGCCAGCGATGTCATGTGCGCGTTTGGCGCCCGATTGAGTCAGTTCGGCGAAGTCTTCAAGGAAGACAGTAAGTTTGTATTGGTTGTCCTTTACCTTGTTGTTTAACTCTGTATCCGAATATTGCGGCTGCAATAAACTCCTCTTACAACCAACAAGTTTCGGACTCGCCATATTGGTGACCCCGACGTGATCTGGACGATCACCGACTGAGCAGGAACCCGACGCCTCGTTGACGATGACCGAGCAGGGCACACCGGAGTCAAGCGCGGCAGGCGTTCATCTACCGTTGTTTTGGACGCACGCACCGCAAGCTTGGTTTATCCACGCCGAGGCTCAATTTCATATAAAGAAGGTGTCGGACCAATCCACGAAGTACTTCTACCTCGTCAGCGCTCTATCGCCGGACACAACCAAGCGCGTGATGCGGTTCATCGTGAATCCACCTGCAGAAAACAAGTACGAGGCCATGAAGAAAGTATTACTGCGAACCTTCGGGTTTAATAAGCATGGTGGTGCGGCAAAACTTCTGCACCTACCGGATCTTGGAGACCAACTGCCTTCCGTCCTCATGGCCGAAATGATGATGCTAGCCGGTGAGCATACGGATTGCCCTATGTTCGAACAGGCATTCCGCGAGAAACTTCCCGAGGATGTCCGACTGCTGCTCACGGATTGTTCTTTTAAGGACCCCGAAGCATATGCAGCGAAAGCGGACGCGCTCATAGCGGCAAAAAACAAGGCGAGTGGTTCGATCAACAAAGTCTCGACATCAGTGACCACGCCACAGCGACGGCAAGATGGCGCCATGTCTCCCGCCAATTCTCAGAAAGCCCGCCAAAAAGATCCGCACAAGCGCGGCTGGTGCTATTATCACCTACGATGGGGTAACGAATCCCGCAACTGTCGTTTGCCTTGTACCTTCGCGGGAAATGCCTCGGCCGATCGTACATAGGGGCAGTTACGATTGGCCAGAACCGGCGCCTCTATGTCCATGATCGATTAACGGACACTGATCGGGTAAGACAGGTCCCACCCTCATCGCGGTTAATGGCAGCCCAATTCGCACTTTCGGTACACGGAAGATGTCCCTTGTGTTAGGCCTCCGCACGTACGAATGGCCATTCATCATAGCCGATGTCAAACAAGCGATCCTGGGCGCAGATTTTCTCTGGGCTTTTTCACTGGTTCCTGATGTCCGCGGTAACGACCTCCGACCCTCCGCCGAAGATGAGCACGTCGCTCCGACAATCGCCTCCTCGCCCAGCCCTACTGTCCAGGCCGTCGTCGCGGCCCCCGACTCGTATGCTGCGATTCTGGCAGAGTTTCCGGAGCTGCTCGTCCAACGTTTTGACACGCCTTCGGCTAAGCACAGTGTGGTCCATCACATCCGCACCGAAGGCCCTCCCGTTTTTGCTCGGGCCAGGAGACTACCGCCAGACAAACTGGTGGTGGCAAGGGCGGAGTTCAGGAAAATGGAGGAAATGGGAATTGTCCGTCAGTCTGACAGCCCGTGGGCCTTGCCGTTACACATGGTCTCCAAAGCATCTGGGGGGTGGAGACCATGTGGCGATTATCGGCGTCTCAATGCTGTCACCACGGCTGATCGCTACCCCATACCGCACCTACAGGATTTTTCATCTGGGCTGGAAGGAGCGGTGGTGTTTTCCAAAATCGATTTGGTGCGAGGATACCATCAGATTCCGGTGCGACCGGAGGACATACAGAAAACTGCAACAATTACTCCGTTCGGGTTGTTTGAATGGTTGCGTATGCCTTTCGGTTTAAAGAACGCGGCACAGGCTTTCCAGCGACTGATGGACCGCGTGGGCCGGGGTTTACCGTTTTTGTTTATTTATTTAGACGACATCCTGGTCGCCAGCCCCTCCGTGCAGGAACACCAGGCCCATTTGCGGACCGTGTTCCAGCGGCTCCAAGACCACGGGCTCATAATCCAACCCTCCAAATGTCAATTCGGCCTTCCTGCTCTTGATTTTCTAGGGCACAGAATTACCCCTGCCGGCGCCTCCCCTTTGCCCGAAAAGGTGGAGGCTATCCGGGCATTCCCCAGGCCCACCACAGTAAAAGGGCTACAGGAGTTCGTAGGCATGGTTAATTTCTACCATAGGTTCGTTCCGGCAGCGGCGCGAGTCATGCGCCCACTCTTCCAATGCCTTGCAGGGAATCCGGTAGAGTTGTTGTGGTCCCCGACCGCTGAGTCGGCTTTTACAGCAGCTAAGGCAGCTTTGGCAGACGCCACCATGTTGGTCCATCCGAGCCCCTCCGCCCCCACGGCCCTGACGGTTGACGCCTCTGACGTGGCGGTGGGCGGGGTTCTGGAGCAGCAGGTCGGTGGCCGTTGGCAGCCTTTAGCGTTTTTCAGCCGGCAACTAAATTCGGCCGAGCTGAAGTATAGCGCATTTGACCGAGAGCTTCTGGCTCTCTATTCAGCTGTTCGTCATTTCAGGTACTTCCTCGAGGGCCGCCCATTTGTGGCATTTACGGACCACAAGCCATTAACATTTGCTTTTTTGAAATTGTCTGACCCATGGTCGGCCCGCCAGCAGCGGCACCTGACGGCTATCTCCGAATTTACCACCGATGTCCGTCATGTCTCGGGTAAGCTTAATGCCGTTGCTGACGCCCTGTCTAGACCTGCTTTTCCCCCTATTTCGGCGGTGGACTGCGAAGTGGATCCCAAGGAGCTTGCGGAGGCACAGCTCCTAGCGGATACCGTTTCGGCTTACCGGTCCACCACTTCGGGATTGAAGTTGGCCCAGGTAGCTTGTGGGTCGGAGGGCACGAAAGTCTGGTGCGATGTTTCTCTTCCCCGTCCCAGGCCGGTAGTACCGCCCTCCCTTCAGCGCCGGGTTTTCGATGCCATTCATGGGCTGGCGCACCCGTCCATCCGCTCCACCTCTGCCTTGGTAGCAGCGAGGTTTGTCTGGCATGGCCTGCGGAAACAGGTAGCGGGGTGGGCACGTTCCTGCGTGCCCTGTCAGACCGCTAAAGTCCAGCGCCACGTCCAGCCCCCCGTACAGGATTTCGAGGTCCCGGCTGTTCGTTTTTTCCACATCCACGTGGATTTGGTCGGGCCTTTGCCTTCCTCCCGGGGCTACACCCACCTCCTCACGGTGGTGGATCGGTTCACCCGGTGGCCAGAGGCTTTCCCATTGTTTGATATTTCGTCAGCGTCTTGTGCTAGGACTTTGGCCCTTCATTGGGTAGCTCGTTTCGGGGTCCCGGCAGTTATTACCACTGACAGAGGGCCACAGTTCACTTCGTCCCTCTGGGCCGCGCTGGCAGAACTGTACGGGTCCAAGTTACAACCCCCGACTGCATATCACCCCCAAGCAAATGGACTCGTAGAAAGGTTCCACCGCCAACTTAAGGCGTCCCTCAGTGCAAGGCTTGAAGGCCCGGACTGGGTAGTCCAACTCCCTTGGGTTCTTTTGGGCATCCGGACTGCTCCTAAGCCAGATCTCGGTGCGTCGTCCGCAGAGCTAGTATATGGCTCGACACTTCGAGTACCCGGAGATCTGTTTCCGGACCCTTCAGACCTGCTGCCTACAGTCCCATCAGTGTTAGCATCTCTCCGGGAACGGGTGGGCTCCCTGGCTCCAGTTCCGACTTCACGTCATGGGTGTCCCATGGTACATGAACCGTCTTCCCTGAAGGACTGTGAGTTTGTTTTTCTGCGTAAAGATGCCCATCGCGCCCCGTTGCAGAGGGTCTATCAAGGGCCGTTCCAGGTTTTACGTAAGGGAACGGCTACCTTCACCTTAGACATGTGCGGCAAGAGTGAGCTCGTCTCGGTGCCCCGGCTCAAACCTGCCCATTTGGACCCGGATCAACCAGTCCTGGTCGGTCAAACCCCTAGGAGAGGCCGACCTCCGTTAGTTCCGCTCAGTACGGGACCCCCCGTTCCGACAGTTCCTCCAGGACCCCCCGTTCCGGCAGTCCCTCCAGGACCCCCCGTTCCGGTAGTTCCTCCAGAACCTCTCGTTCCGGCTGTTCCGCCAAGTCCGGAACCTCCGGCTCCTGTGGTTCAGGCTGTCCCTCTCCGTACTCGTTATGGTCGCGAAATCCGGCTCCCTGCTAGGTTCCGCACCTCGGGTTCTGGGGGGGGTCATGTAGCGACCATAGAGAATGGTCCAGGTCGTCGAACCCTCGGATTGGCCAGCGAGGTCACGTGGGAACGCGACCATAGGGATTGGTCCAGAGAGCGACATCGCTGATTGGCCAGCGATGTCATGTGCGCGTTTGGCGCCCGATTGAGTCAGTTCGGCGAAGTCTTCAAGGAAGACAGTAAGTTTGTATTGGTTGTCCTTTACCTTGTTGTTTAACTCTGTATCCGAATATTGCGGCTGCAATAAACTCCTCTTACAACCAACAAGTTTCGGACTCGCCATAATACCACACTTAGTGACAACTGCACGCACCCCTGTGGCCTAAGGTGAACAGAAAGGATCCATCAACACAACATAACTGTTAGGAAAGAATGGCAAACTCTGTCAGAAATGCCCAAAACTGACATTCCGAGCTGATCTTTTCCTATGTTATATAATACATCGTTGATGACGGCTTTGAATAAGATGTCTTCATCAGGAAGGCATTGGAGACCATTGTAAGGGGCATTGTCAAAGTGTCAGTTGCAGGCTTCGCTGAAAGTGTTGCCACCCTTCCTTCCGCTCACCACAGTGGTATTGACAACCCCATGAAATTGTTTAATGAAAAAACTAAGCCAGATCTTGTTAAAACAGTATGCTGCTGTTAGCTGATCTTTGATCATTTTGGACTGGAGCTTAACCAAGCTGAAACAGGGCACTCTGCCCTCTTTAGCAGAGTGTTTTAGAGTCTGCACGGCACATTGACAGTGTGTCACTCATTGTTTGTTTTTGTGGTGGACGTTGGTGTGTTTGTACTGGGACTGCGTGCGTTCTTTATTAACCACCCCAGCTCCATTCCCCAGGAACAACTCTCACTGCTGTCACCATCACGTGGCCCCTTTTTAACGGGTGACAGATTTGTGCTAATGGAAGTTGCCCTGGGCCTCTCTCTCTCTCTCTCTCTCTCTCTCTCTCCCCCTCTTTTAACAAGAGGACATTGAAACCTGGGAATATGCAAATACTAGCTTCAGAGAACACAACAAGGGGAGCTGCACATTTGCAATGCAAATACCGATGTGAGATGTCTGTTTTTATCATTGCTCACAGTTCTTCCACTGCATTTATCCAATTGCATAAAAGAGTAAAACACAATGCAGGCTCATCTGGAAAGCAGGGACTGTTAATGCAATGTAATTACCAGCAGCCTGGAGTACTCCCAAAGAGCAGCTCAAGATTCCAATCTCAATGAAAGACTAATAGTGCAGACCGAGGGGTGGTTAAACAAGCAGACTACTCAATAATTAAGTTGCATTTTAGATATAAAGACAGTTTTCTTTATTGAACAAAGTCGTGTTTTTTAGCATCATTACATGTCCTGGACCTCGGCATCAAATTGACTGGCACAAAAGACAATATTTCACTGCAAGGGAATAAAGACGCTTGTCATGTGGGGATTATGCCCGATAGACTGTGAAAATGTTGCGGGCAAGGCAGGGCAAGCAAGGAGGGGATTCTGTTGTCGATTTAGATTTACCATCATTGAAGTCTGAGCCGTATGAGACACAAATCTTTTTCAAAACAACCAGAACAATAACATGGCTCCATTTTAGTGAACGTGGCCTCGCCACTTTATGGACCTCAGGGCTAGAAACAGATGCTTTATATCCATAACTGCACTCCTTTTTTAAGGTTTTTAGTTCCAGTAAGTTGATTTGAGATTTGCAGCATGTATAATTAATGTCTACTTTGCAGTAGGGAATGACCTTATTTTTTTCTTTAAAAGCTGATCTCTCTCTCAGCTCCCCCTTTCTGGGTCATGTCTCCCCTCCCTGGATCGACAGGATGCATCTGTAAACTGTTGGCCCAGATGGTAAGAGCACGGCTTGATTTACCCCTAAAGGCACCCCGCTTGCAGGGAAGAGGATGGTTGGTGCCTCTTTCCCTGGAGTCCACCGATCATTCTGTGCTGGGACTGCTGTCAAACAAAATGGCAAGGCAAAAAACGGAAATGTTTGCCGATAACTCCTCAAAGCCAGCAACCTGCTTTATCCCGCCCCCTCCCGACATCAGTCTGAAGAAAGGTCTCGACCCGAAACATCACCCATTCCTTCTCTCCAGAGATGCTGCCTGACCTGCTGAGTTACTCCTGCATTTTGTGTGGTATCACTGGAGAACATGGATAGGTGACGCTTTCGATCGAGACTCTTTATTTATTAACCGGCATCTGCAGTTCTTTGCTTCAACTGATTGTCTTCTCTGTGGACATCACCATCTGAATGCCCTGGATCATGTGTGATGTTGTTCTCCAGTGAGGCAGAACTTGGGCTGTTCTTCATCTCTGCTCCGGCTACTCGTCCAATGCACTGACTTGCCTCATCTCCCACATGTTCTAAGAATAAAGGGGAGGCCATTTAAAACTGAGGTGAGAAATTTTATTTCACCCAGAGAGTTGTGAATTTGTAGAATTCTCTGCCACAGAAGGCAGTGGAGGCCAATTCACTGGATGAGTTTAAAAGAGAGTTAGATTGAGATCTTGGGGCTAGTGGAATCAAGGGATATGGGGAGAAGGCAGGCACGGGTTACTGATTGTGGATGATCAGCAATGATCACAATGAATGGTGGTGCTGGCTCGAAGGGCCAAATGGCCTCCTCCTGCACCTATTTTCTATGTTTCTACATTCCTTGTCACAGAATCCAGAATTCTCTGCCACAGAAGGCAGTGGAGGCCAATTCACTGGATGAATTTAAAGGAGAGCTAGATAGAGCTCTAAAGGATAGTGGAGTCAGGGGGTATGGGGAGAAGGCAGGAACGGGGTACTGATTGAGAATGATCAGCCATGATCACATTGAATGGCGGTGCTGGCTCGAAGGGCCGAATGGCCTACTCCTGCACCTATCGTCTATTGTATGTGTATATACTTGGCCAATAAACTTATTCATTCATTCCTTTGAGAGATACATTTGCCGGCTGCATACAAGCAGGGGGCAGTAGTAAATAACGACAGGTGACACAGGCTGGCTGCTGACACCACAGCAAAGCCGTGCACAAACACACCTCACTCACCATAGAACAAAAACATGACCTGATTTTTAAAACCAGTTTCACCTGAATATCACTGCAGGTGTTGATCGGTGTTCAGTGAACTACTAACAAGGCGGCACCTGCTACACATCCACAAATGCCCAGTGATAACAATCAGGTGCAGGAACCCTGAACGACTTGTTTCTCCACTTGTTTCTCCATGTGCTCCGGCAGCCTGCGAGCACCACCCACCGTGAAACAACTTGAATTGGCAGCCAGGGTCATCAAGTCGCCGAGCCCCACACCCTGGCTCCCATTCACTCCCACTGCCGGGAAGAGGGTTCAGCAGTCTGAAAAGCGTGACCTCCAGGTTCAAGAACAGCTACTTCCCAACAACCATCAACACGATATACCTATTGTGTCGGAAGGAACTGCAGACGCTGGTTTAAACCGAAGATAGACAAAATCCTGGAGTAACTCAGCGGGATGGGCAGCAACTCTGGAGAGAAGGAATGGGTGACGTTTTGGGCCGAGACCTTTCTTCAAGAGTAGGTTGAGGGCTTTCGTCTGAGGAGATCAGTCTGAAGAAGGGTCCCGACCAGAAACATCACCCATTCCTTCTCTCCAGAGATGCTGCCTGTCCCACTGAGTTACTGCAGTTTTTTGGGTCAGGTAGTATCTCTGGAGAACATGGATGGGTGACGTTTTGTGTTGGGACCCTTCTTCAGACTGATCTCCTCAGACTAGCTCTCAAGCTACTCTTGGATGGGAATGCCTGACTGAATGCCAACATTGGAAATGTCAGTAACTGCCTCATTGGATGAAATAGATCATCGCGCATTAACATTGTTAAAGATGGACTTCACAGTGGAGAGAATGGACTGAATTTTATGACGTATTTGTCTGCACTGGCTTCAAAATTTTGAAACAATACCCAACTTTTAGCAAAACTCAGCACTGGAGGAAATCAGTGGGTCAGGCAGCATCTGGACTAATAGACTGATGATGTTTTAAGTCAGGACCCTTCTGAGCATCATTTCTTTGGGAAGTCATTACTTTTTGTTCTCTTTTGTCTTGTGTCAGGACAGCTGACCAAATGCTGGCTGCAGCCCTCGGGTCACTGCAGCAGAGCAGTATCTGGGGCAGGAGGTAAAGCAATCGAGAGATACAAGGCCCTCCAAATCTGTGCCAACCATCAGCCCATGGGTTTACACTAATCCAACAACAATCACATTTTTCATTCTCCACACATTCTCATCAAGGTTCCGCCACTTGCCAGCGAAGCTGGGGCAATGTACAGTGGCCAATCAGCCCACCGATGCAAGTAGGGGTTGCCAACTTTCTCACTCCCAGATAAGGGACAAAAGATGACGTCAACGCCCCGCACCCCACGTGACCTCACCCAGCCAGCGGCCACGTGCTCCCGCTCCACCACTGGCAGCTGCTCAGGCCGGGAGACGGGTTGTTACGCGACCTCCATTGGGCGGTGCCCAGGCCTACACTGTCCGGGCCTACAGCAGCCCCCAGGCCTACACTGTCCGGGCCTACACTGTCTGGGCCTACACTGTCCGGGCCTACACTGTCCGGGCCTACAGCAGCCCCCGGGCCTACACTGTCTGGGCCTACACTGTCCAGGCCTACAGCAACCCCCAGGCCTACACTGTCCGGGCCTACACTGTCCGGGCCTACAACAGCCCCCGGGCCTACACTGTCCGGGCCTACACTGTCCGGGCCTACACTGTCTGGGCCTACACTGTCCGGGCCTACACTGTCCGGGCCTACAGCAGCCCCCGGGCCTACACTGTCCGGGCCTAGAGTCTCCAGGCCAACAGCGCCCCCCGGGCCTAATACGGGACAAGGGCGGTCCCGTACAGGACAAACCAATTTAGCCCAAACTACAGGATGTCCCGGCCAATTTGGGACAACCCTAAACGCAAGGTCTGCAATGGAACAGGAATGTAGGTCATTATTTAGGTGGAGTGGGTGGAGAACTGATTGATGGCCAAGGGTGGAGATCAGGAAGGGGTTTGGACGAGCGAGGTTTGCTAGCCAGAGGGATGGAAGCACCAGGCCAGCATCCTTGCGTTTCTGTCCTCCACGTCCACAGAGCCCTCAGCACAAAACCAGTTCATCAAAGCACAATTAAATGTTTTTCCGTTGTAAGTTAACGTGCCATATGTTGATCCGTACTGCAGTTGGACGCAATGTTCAAGTGCCAGACTGGCATAATCATTTCACCATGTGCTCACGTTAATAAGCAAGTAATAACATTTCACCTTGTCAACAGTCCTATTATCATATCGATGAATACTAAAAAAAATCTGTCCATTTGAGCAATGTTTCATTACTTTTATTACAGAGCCCCCTTTTCAAGAGTCATTTAATCAGGCTCCTTACATTCAGCTGAATGAATAACTCCCTGTCCTGCTGGGATGAATAGATACCCATGCAGATGGCAGTGGTTCTGGCTGAATACAAATGATGAGGAAGCTGAACTTACCCTGTCATCTCCATGGCCTTCCGCAAATATTTATGGAGTGAGTGAAAGGAGATAGACTTTTTGACAACTATATTACATTTAACATGTCATAGCCAGTTAATGTTTAGCCCATATTTAATATCCGATATATTCATAGAGCACAATAAAAGCCTCATTAAAATGAATGATAAACTTAGCATTTGTTCACCAGTGCTTTGCTAATGCACAAACTGATAATCAATCTGCAAAAAGATTTTTGTGAACACCATTGAATGAAGTGCCTGCACAAGTTGGAGTACTGGCAAATATGGCTAACTTTTCACAGCATAAAATGCAATCATTTTTATTACACAATAGAGTGGCAAAGTAGGTGTAGGGTACGCTTGCAATCATCAGTAAGGGCATTGCGTATAAGAGTAGGTGTAGGGTCCGCTTGCAATCATCAGTAAGGGCATTGCGTATAAGAGTCAGAAAGTCTTGTTGAAGCTTTACAGCTTGATTATAATCATGTAGAGCTTTGATTATAATCATGTAGAGCCTTGATTGTAATCATGTAGTCTTTTCGTTGACTGGTAGCACACAACAAAGAGCTTTTCACTGAACCTCGGTCTGTGTGACAATAATGAACTAAACTATTGGGCTTTGGTTAGACTACATTTGGAGTATTGTGTTCAGTTATTGGATCTCAATCGTATGTGTGGTTAGGCCGCAATTGGAGTATTGTGTTCGATCCTTCCTGTAATTCTCTCCATTACAGGAAGGACGTGAGGGTCCAGGGGAAGTTTACCACGATTAGATCACAGGGTACAAAGAGAGGTTGGACTAATTTAGATTGTTTTCTCTGGAGCTTCGGAGGCTGAGGGGAGACCCAATACAAGTATTTAAAATGATGAGTGTCCGAATGGTTTTCCCCACGGTGGAAATGTCAAAGACGAGAGAGAGGGCCTGGTCCATCAGGGATACTGATCTCCCCACCACTGAAGGCAGGTGCAGTACGCGCTGCCTCAAGAAGGTAGTTCATATCATCAAAGATGCACGCCACCTGTGCCACGTACTCTTCCCACTACTGCCGCTGAGAAGGTGGTACAGGACCCCGAGAACCATTATCTCCAGGTTCAAGGACAGCTTCTTCCCATCAGCCATTAGGTTCTTGAAGCAACTAGTATAACCCTAACCATAACCCTTCCTCAGCACCGAACTACTGCGGACCTTGCGAGTATAACCCTAACCGTAGTATAACCCTAACTAGTATAACCCTAACCCGACCTCAGCACCGCACTACTGTGGACCTTGCGAGTATAACCCTAACCATAGTATAACCCTAACTTGTATAACCCTAACTAGTATAACCCTAACCATAACCCGACCTCAGCACCGAACAAGTGCGGACTTTGCAAGCTTTGCTTGTTGCTCATGGTCTGCTTTACTTAGAATAGCACAGTGGCTTAGCGGTAGAGTTGCTGCCTCACAGCGCCAGAGATCCGGGTTCGATCGTGACTACGGCTGCTGTTTGTGTGGAGTTTGTTCGTTCTCCCTGTGAACGTGTGGGTTTTCTCCGGGTGCTGCGGTTTCCTCCCACACTCCAACAACATGCAGGTCTGTAGATTAATTGGCTTCTAGTGCTCCTAGTTAATTGTGCCCAGTGTGGAGGACAGAACTAGTGTATGGTTGATCACTGGTCGGTGTGGACTTGCTGGGCAGAAGGGCCTGTTTCTATGCTGTATCTCTAAACTAAACTAATTGTTGTACATTTGTCTGTTGTTGCACCTAATGCACCTGTAAAGCTGCAGCAAATAAGACCTTTGCTATTCACATACCCAGTGCATTTGACAAACACTTTTGAATCTTACGGACACAGCAAGAGATTTTCCTGATGAGAATGTACACACCAAAGAAACCCACCCCTGCCCCTTCTACCGTTCCCCGACACCACTGCCCAATTCCTGCCACAACTTGCAATCAAAGGTTTCAATTGTTTCTGTTCTAGTTTAAAACATTAATTTGTCATTATATTGCTGAGAGTGGGACTGTCAGTAGTTCTTGATCCGATAATTTCAGAGCTTGTATTTTAAACATGTTCACGTGCTTGGATAGACACAAAATGCTGGAGTAACTCAGCGGGACAGGCAGCATCTCTGGAGAGAAGGAATGTGACGTTTCGGGTCGAGACCCTTCTTCAGACTTAAGATCTTATTGAAACATATAAGATTATTAAGGGATTGGACACATTAGAGGCAGGAAACATGTTCCTAATGTTGGGGGAGTCCAGAACCAGGGGCCGCAGTTTAAGAATAAGGGGTAGGCCATTTAGAACAGAGATGAGGAATAACTTTTTCAGTCAGAGTTGTAAATCTGTGGGATTCTCTGCTTCAGAAGGCAGTGGAGGCCAATTCTCTGGATGCTTTCAAGAAAGAGCTAGATAGCTCTTAAAGATAGCGGAGTCCGGGGGTATGGGGAGAAGGCAGGAACGGGGTACTGATTGTGAATGATCAGCCATGATCACAATGAATGGCGGTGCTGGCTCGAAGGGCAGAATGGCCTACTCCTGCATCTATTGTCTATTGGATCAGTCTGAAGAAGGGTCTGGACCTGAAACATCACCCATTCCTTCCCTCCAGAGATGCTGCGTGTCCCGCTGAGTTCCTCCAGCATTTTGTGTCTATCTTCGGTTTAAACCAGCATCTGCAGTTCCTTCCTATACGTGCTGGGAGGTGCTTTGTGGAATGGAAGATTAGAGTGTGTAATGCACAAGAGGAGGAGAAAGAGGAAATAACTGAAAAGTGACCGTGATGTAGCAAGCATCATTTGAAAATATGTGTGTCCCCCAGAAAGCACCGTCGTACCAGGAGGACTTTATAAAGAAGTTCCTAAAAGCAATAACTTAACGACTACAAGCCGGTGTCATCAATGTTACAGGAAGCCACAATGGTGTGTAGGAGGCAAAGAGATTTCTGGAATTACCCCATTTTAATATTAATTAAAAACAGTCACAAACTTCCTGAGATCAGAATATTTCACAAAACACAGAGTTCGAGGGAACAGTATCTTGATCTTCTCACGGCTCGTCCCACGTGAACATGTTGAGAACTTTGTCCAAAAACTCATCCCACTTTCTCAGCCAGAGCTTGATGCTCTGCTCCTTCATCTCCACAGACATTGCACTGTACCTGGGGAGAACAAAAAGGCAGTCCGTGGCCTCGTACTTCAAAATAAACGGTAGTCAAAGCGAAAGCAATCATGCACAAAGTAACATCACAGAGGGGGAAGGTGAATGGGTGGAACAACTTCATCCATTAGTCTTGGTGCTCAACTAGTGCAGCCCTCCAGTCCTGGAAAAATCCCCGGAAATATTTTCTGCACTCTTTCCAGCTTAATTACATCTTTCCAATAGCAGGGTGACCCAAACTGAACACAAAACTCCAAACGTGTCCTCACCAAAGTCTTGTACAACTGTAACACAACATTCCAAATTCTATACTCGTGACTCTGAAGGTTTCCGACCAGAAAATATCACCTATCCATGTTCTCCAGAGATGCTGCCTGACCCGCTGAGTTACTCCAGCATTTTGTGTCTACCTTCGATTTTTTACCAGCATCTGCAGTTTTGTTTCCTAACACGAATTATACTTTGTTAACACAGAAGCTATAAGCTACATTCATTCTATGACGTCCCAGCCTACAGATACCTGTAGTTTGAGGCACTGGGATCTTTGAGCGATGTGCACACATTGGCAACAACAGACTGGTGTCAAGATGTCATGGTGCTTTGGATGGGCCAAGGAATGAGCATGAGAAAGGCGTGTATAACACAGACTACTTCTGATAACCAAACAAAGCGGCTTCCCTTAAAAAGAGAGTAAAGGTTATTTACTTGATGGAGCTCAGAGCCAACTGCTTCAGTGTAGTCAGTTCCGCTTTCAAGCCTCCTATCCCCATAAAAGCCTCGTAGAAGTCGTACGATAAACCACGAGCGCCAAAGGCTGCTGGATCATCGGCACTGATGACCATGGGGTGACCGTCTGCCATCAGGCTGGCCGCTGGGTGATTCCGCAGGTCAGAGACCAGCAACAGCACCTACAATGAAGGAACCAGGAGAAAGGACATCAGCATTACACTGAATTACACTCTCGTCTAGGCATGGGCTGTGGGCCATCAGATTTACTGTTAATAGTCCACAAGCATTTTTTCTTGGGAGGATCACCACCTACATTGGCTAATACCACAGTTCAGATTGTACACAATCACTAATGACATTTTTAAAGATCTCAAATGTAACTGTACCGTAAAGAATCTGAAGCCAGTTACAAAATTGTTTTAGTCATACAGCACCAAAACAGGCCCTTCAGCCCAACCTATCCTTGTCACGATGCCCCATTCAGGCTCTGTCTGCGTTTGGCCTATATCTCTCAAAACCTTTCCTGTCCATGTGTCTTTCCCATCCAAATATGTTTTAAACATTGTTTTCTTAAAATAAATTACTCCTAGAACTAGGAGTCAGTTCTGTGCACACAAATGGCTGAAGTGCCATCAATACACATCGATAAAGACTTCTTCACCTTTCTTTGTTTCGCTGCACCATAGCCCTGCCTAAGCTGCGATGATCTAATCATCATTAATGGGGAAGTGAAACTCTACTCGCCGCTGGTTCCACACCAGTGCCACTTCAGGCAGAACCATTATCCACTGTATGTATGTACCACTGTGGGTGCTGCCTTTTATAACGGAATAAAACTTCAAAAAACTCATTTACACACTTCATTTACACTGCGTTCAGGTCAACTGAATGTAATTAGTACGGCTTTTTAGAAACGACCATGCTCTTCCCCATTTTGAAGTATATTCATATCTAAACATTTAACCTGTCACCTAGGTGTGCAGGAAAGGAAACTGCAGATGCTGGTTTAAATCGAAGGTAGACACAAAATGCTGGAGTAACTCAGCGGGTCAGGCAGTATCTCGGGAGAGAAGAGTCTCGACCCGAAACGTCACCCATTCCTTCTCTCCGGAGATGCTGCCTGACCCGCTGAGTTACTCCAGCATTTTGTGTCTACCATGACCATGGCAAAATCAGGTTAAAAGTTTTAAACAAAGGTAGTAAATGTACAGGTTTTCATCAGGGCGAAATAAACGAACTTGTTGATGCATTTAACATTATATCTCTTCCTTTAGTCTATAACCTTTCTCTTAAGGCTAATTATTTCATGTTAAAAAAAAAATACACAAAGTGTTGGAGTAACTCAGTGGGTCAGGCAGCACGAAGTGACCCAACCTGAAACATCACCTATGCATGTTCTCCAGCGATGCTGCCTGACCTGCTGAATTATTCCAGCACCTTGTGTCTTGTTTTGTAAACCAGCACCTGCAATTACTTGTGTTTCCATTTCATGTTCAACTTCCTTTGCTACTGAATGCAAATGTCTGTTTCCCTTTCTATTTGCTTCCTCTATTTTCCTGCACACTCTTACTCTCGCAAGGTTAGAAAGCTCCATATTTGCCTACTCTCGGCTAACTTTTGTTAGTTCAGTTTCAGGATCCACTTTTAATGCTTTCTTCCTCATTCAGTTTCCAGCATGCTCTTAAAACCGTTAAAAACCTTCAAACCACAATAGCACCATTTTGTGCTGCTAAATATCACCCCAAAATCAAAATCAACCAAAACATTATGATCTGATGAGCCAAAACATTATGACCACCTGCCTAATATGCTGTTGGTCCTCCGTGTGCAGCCCCATACGCAGCAGGGTGCGATGCACTGTGTATTGTGACACATTCCTCCCGTGACCACCATTAACATTTTCTGTGACTTGTGCCACAGTCAACCTTCTTTCGGTTCGGACCAGACGGGATAGCCTTCGTTGCCCTCGCGCATCGATGAGCCTTGGGCGCCCAACACCCTGTCTGTCGCCGGTTTGTGGTTTGTCCCTCCTCGGACCACTGTCGGTAGGTACTCACCACTGCTGACCGGGAGCACCCCACAAGCCTTGCCATTTCAGAGATGCTCTGACCCAGTCTTCTGGCCATAACAATTTGGCCCTTGTCAAAGTCGCTCAGGTCTTTACTCCTGCCCATTTCTCCTGCATCCAACACATCAACTTCAAGAACTGACTGTTCACTTGCTGCCTAATATATCCCACCCCTTGACAGGTGCCATTGTAACAAGATAATCAATGTTATTCTCTTCGCCTGTCAGTGATCATATTGTTTCGGCGTACAAGTCCATGTCAAAACACTTTCACTGGAAGAGCTACAAGTTCTACAGCGTTTATTTGTGTGAAAATCGTACCATGCAGATCATTTGTGTAGAGGAAAATGGTTGCTGTTGCAAAACTGAGTAAATTGTCAGGTACCATTTTTCACTTTAGGCGTTAAAATTACAACAAATCATGCTCCAACAATTCCGTCACCTACAACGGGACCCCACTACTGGCCACATCTTCCCCTCCCCTTTCTGCGTTCCGCAGAGACCGTTCCCTCCGTAACTCCCTGGTCCACACATCCCTTCCCACCCAAACCACCCCATCCCCGGGCACTTTCCCCTGCAACCGCAGAAGATGCAACACATGTCCCTTTACATCCCCCTCAACTCCATCCAAGGACCCAAACAGTCTTTCCAGGTGAGACAGAGGTTCACCTGCACCTCCTCCAACCTCATCCGTTGCATCCGCTGCTCCAGATGTCAACTTCTTTACATCGGCAAAACCAAACGCAGGCTCGGCGATCGCTTTGCCTTCGCTCAGTCCGCCTTAACCAACCTGATCTCCCGGTGGCTGAGCACTTCAACTCCCCCTCCCACTCCCAGTCTGACCTTTCTGTCATGGGCCTCCTCCAGTGCCATAGTGAGGCCCACCGGAAATTGGAGGAACAGCACCTCATATTTCGCTTGGGCAGCTTGCAGCCCAGTGGTATGAACATCGACTTCTCCAACTTTAGATAGTTCCTCTGTCCCTCTCTTCCCCTCCCCTTTCCCAGTTCTCCCTCTATCTTCCTGTCTCCACCTATATCCTTCCTTTGTCCCGCCCCCCTGACATCAGTCTGAAGAAGGGTCTCGACCCGAAACGTCACCCATTCCTTCTCTCCTGAGATGCTGCCTGACCCGCTGAGTTACTCCAGCACTTTGTAAAATTATTAGACCTGTCATTGCTGAGGATCTTCCAGTGTAATGGAGTCCCTCAGGAGCAAGCAAAATATGTAGGAAGGAACTGCAGATGCTGGTCTAAACCGAAGATAGACGCAAAAAGCTGGAGTAACTCAGCTTCCTGCAAGTCGTTCTAGTATCTTATCCAGAGATGCTAAGTTCTAGTATTTTATCCAGAGATGCTGCCTGCCCCGCTGAATTACTCCAGCTTTTTCGGTCTACCCTCAGGAGTAGGAATGACCTGCTTCCACTCCAGTTCTGAGGAGTGGAAGATGTCAGTGCATGTATTCTTCTTCAGTGCAAAGTGGCTGTTGAGGGACCAGCCACCTGTTTTAGGAAGGGTGTCATTACCGTGGAAGGTGTGCAGAGAAGATTTATGAGGATGTTGTCAGGACCCGAGCTATAAGGAGAGGTTGGGTGGGCTAGGAACTTTGTTCCTTGGATCTCAGAGGCTGGGGGGGGGGGGGGGTGGGGTGATCTTCACCCAGAGTAGGGGAGTCAAGAACAGGAAGATACAAGTTTACAGTGAGAGGGGAAAGATTTAATACGAACCCGAGGGGAAGCTCACACCTCTACTGAGCTGGAAATAAAACAAGAGAAAGCAAAACGAGATCTTACTCGGTATCAGTGCTTATTCAAAAGAGAATACATTTGCTTTTCAAAAGATAGCAGGGATCGCGTTGTAGAAATTTCACTTTGGTAGGTAGCTCTGAATGAGTCACTTTAACAGAATCAAATACCAGAAAGGTAATCAGTCTGAGGAAGGGTCTCGATCCGAAACGTCACCCATTCCTTCTCTCCTGAGATGCTGCCTGACCTGCTGAGTTACTCCAGCATTTTGTGAATACCAGAAAGGTAAACAATTGGCATGCAATATCATACTGCCCCTTTAACACCAACAACCCACGACACATTTCTACCATTGATAATAGACACAAAATGCTGGAGTAACTCAGCGGGACAGGCAGCATCCCTAGAGACAAGGAATGGGTGACGTTTCGGGTCGAGACTCTTCTCAATCTATGTTGAAACTTGCATACCTGGTTTGAAATTGGGCAGACTTCCAAGGGTACATTGAATTCTCTGGAAATCCGCCTTGCTATCGGGTGTTTGTTTATGCTGTAGCCATGGCCTATTCGACTTGTGTTCAGCAGTAAGGCATCCAGGACATTTTCATCTGCACTTGTACCTTCCAAGTCTGCCGGGGAAAGCAGCAAGAATTCAAGGCTTTGTACACAAGCTCCGTGCTTCATCATCTGGATGTACACAGGTCACAGGATGGCACAATCTACGATCATTCCTCTCTGCTTTAGTTTCGGGATACAGCATAGAAACAGGCCCTTCGGCCCAACGGGTCTAAGCTGACCATCCATCTCCGGTCCACACTAGTTGTACGTTATCCCACGTTCTCACCACTCACTGGGGGTGAACTACAGAAGAGCAATTAACGTACAAAGACCCACGTCTTGGGGATGTGGGAGGAATCCGGAACACCCGGTCCCAGTGAGAATGTGCACACTCCACACAGACAGCATCAAAGCCGGGTCTCTGGCGATGAGAGGCAATGGCTCTACCAGCTGCACCACTGAAGGCCAAACCTCTTTCAAATCTACCAATTAAGTGGATGGAGTTTTTGTTAGTAACTAGTAAGAACACTTACACAAGAGTCATCCTCATCGGCATGAAGATATGCAGTGAACAGCATACGTCACTCTGACAGGCTATTCACAAAGCAGTCTGCCTACATTAGGTGGTTAGAGATGGTGCACACCTGCCACTACCCTATACAGGGCTTGTGTGTTCCCAATACATTGTTTAGTTTAGAGATACAGCGTGGAAACAGGCCCTTTCGGCCCACCGGGTCCGCGCCGACCAGCGATACCCGCACATTAACACTGTCCTACACCCACTATGGACAGTTTTTACATTTACCAAGCCAATTAACCTACAAACCTGTACGTCTTTGGAGTGAGAGGAAACCGAAGATCTCTGAGAAAACCTACGCAGGTCACGGGGAGAACGTACAAACTCCGTACAGACAGCGCCCGTAGTCGGGATGGAACCCGTGTCTCCAACGCTGCATTCGCTGTAAGGCAGCAACTCTACCGCTGCGCCACCGTGCCATTGTCTGAAGCTTCCCCACACAACCTGTGCACACCTCCTCCACCAGCGGGGTCCAGAAGGCAACACAAAAGGTTCTGACTGTCTCCCCTATCTGTGCCCTTCAAAATGTTATACACGTCTATCAGGTCTCTGCACAGCCTCTGACACTCTAGGGAAAGCAATCCACATCAGTCCAACATCTTGGAGGGAGGGGGTGAGGGGGGAGAACACTGGGCAATGAGGACCCTGCCTGGGGGCACTGCTGTGGGGGGGGGGGGGGGGAGAACAAAGGAGGAGCCTGTACATCTTGGCCATGCAAACAAAGAATTTCACTGTGCCTTGACACATGTGACAATAACCAGTAGGGTTGCCAACTTCCTCACTCCCAAATAAGGGACAACGGGTGACGTCACCGCCCCGCGCCCCACGTGACCTCACCCAGCCAGCGGCCACGTGCTCCCGCCGCCGGCGGCCGCCATTGGTGGAGCGGGAGCACGTGGCCGCTGGCTGGGTGACATCACGTGGGGCGCGGGGCGGTGACATAATCCTTTGTCCCTTATTTGGGAGTGAGGAAGTTGGCAACCCTACTAATACGGGACAAGGGCTGTCCCGTACAGGACAAACTAATTTAGCCCAAAATACGGGATGTCGCGGCTAATACGGGACAGTTGGTGACCCTACTTACCCGTCTCCCCAGCGTGAAAGAAGAAAGGCAGGCTGACCCCTGCTTCTGTTGGAATTAATAGCTCATTCTTGAAATACCACAGTGGGTGCCCAGCGTCTTCTTGGCCAACCTGGAATAGGTTAAAAAAAAGTGAGCAATAAACATTATGTTAAATACTTTTCAAAATACTGACACTTCAAGCAGCACCAAGAAAAATGAATGATCTTCAATGCACCATGAGTGACCAAGGAAGGAAAGTGTCTAAAGATGTCCTTATACACCAGTCACTGAAAGTAAGCGTGCAGGTACAGCAGGCAGTGAAGAAAGCTAATGGCATGTTGGCCTTCATCACGAGAGGATTTGAGTTTAGGAGCAAAGAGGTCCTTCTGCAGTTGTATAGGGCCCTGGTGAGACCACATCTGGAGTATTGTGTGCAGTTTTGATCTCCTAATTTGAGGAAGGATGTCCTTGTTATTGAGGCAGAGCAGCGTAGGCTCACGAGGTTAATCCCCGGGATGGCGGGACTGTCATATGGGGAAAGATTGGAAAGATTGGGCTTGTATTCACTGGAGTTTAGAAGGGTGAGAGGGGATCTTATAGAGACGTATAAAATTATAAAAGGACTGGACAAGCTAGATGCAGGAAAAATGTTCCCAATGTTGGGAGAGTCCAGAACCAAGGGCTACAGTTTAAGAATAAAGGGGAGGCCATTTAAAACTGAGGTGAAAAGAAACTTATTCACCCAGAGAGTTGTGAATTTGTGGAATTCTCTGTCACAGAAGGCAGTGGATGCCAATTCATTGGATGAATTTAAAAGAGAGTTAGATAGAGCTCTAGGGGCTAGTGGAATCAAAGGATATGGGGAGAAGACAGGCACGGGTTACTGATTGTGGATGATCAGCCATGATCACAATGAATGGCGGTGCTGGCTCGAAGGGCCAAATGGCCTCCTCCTGCATCTATTTTCTATGATGTAATTATGGACAATATTCCTATCAGAGTGCAAACATCATCCAGGTGTCATTGCCAACATACAGAAGCAATCCAACCATCACTGCGGCCCAACTTCAAAATCAATCAAGATATTGGAGGGATGCTCCATTCAATTAAAAAAATGTCACGCATTTGACCATACACTGTTCTGTATAGAACATAGAACAGCAGAGCACAAGTACCAAGATATTTGGTCCACAATATCTCTGGTACGTCGGAGGTTGAAGTGAGACTTGATGAGGGGCACAGATCGGGTAAAACAGTCAGAATCTTTTTCCCACGATGGAAATGTCCAACTCTAGAGGGCATGGTGTTAGATTCAGCTCTTAGGGCTGACGCAATCAAGTGGTATGGGGAGAAAGCAGGGACAAGGTACTGATTTTGGATGAACAGCCATGATCATATTGTATGGTGGTGCTGGCTCGAAGGGCCGAATGGCCTATTCCTGCACCTATTTTCTATGTTTTAAGAAAGGAAGGAGAGAGAAAACAGGGAATTATAGACCAGTTAGCCTGACATCGGTAGTGGGGAAGATGCTTGAGTTGATTATTAAAGATGTAATAGCAGCACTCGAAGGGCCGAATGGCCTACTTCTGCACCTATTTTCTATGTAGTGGGATATAGATTATGTACAGGCAGATGAGTAGGAAAATAACTGCAGATGCTGGTTCAAATCGAAGGTATCGCAAAATGCTGGAGTAACTCAGCGGGTCAGGCAGCATCTTAGGAGAGAAGGAATGGGTGACGTTTCGAGTTGAGACCCTCCTTCAGACTGATGACGAGGCATACAGGCAGATGAGATCAGTTTAATTAGGCATCATGCCTCCAGATCAGTGGGTCCCATCTCGGGCTGCCAACTATCTCACTCCCAAATAAGGGACAAGGTGACCTCACCCAGCCAGCAGCCATGTGCTCCCGCTCCACCAAAGGCGGCTGCCCGGGCCGGGAGGCGGGTTGCTATGCAACCTCCGTTAGGCGGCGCCCGGGCCTCGGGGCCTACAATGGCTCCCGCGCCTACACTGTCCGGACCTACACTGTCCGGACCTACAGCGCCCCCCGCCCCTCCACTTCCTGAGGATCCTCAGGAAAACCAACCTGCAGGAGAAGCTCATGTTGTCCTTCTATCGCTGCTCCATCGAGAGTGTGCTGGCATACTGTATAACCACATGGTATGCCAGCTGCTCAGAAAAGGACAGGAAGGCCCTTCAGAGGGTCATCACGACGGCCCAGAAGATCATCGGCTGCTCACTGCCCTCCCTGGAGCACCTGTTCAGCCTACGCTGCCTCAGTAGAGCAGGCAAAATAATAAAAGATCCATCCCACCCCGGCCACCGTCTGTTTGTTCATCTGCCCTCTGGTCGACGTTTCAGGTCGATCAAATCCCGAACAAACAGACTTAAGAACAGTTTTTACCCCAGGGCCATACGAGAACTGAACACTACCTTTGCACTAGGCAACACCGTTAAAAAATCTTGTACTTAATATAATTGTATTTAATTGTATTTATGTATTTATTTGTTTTTGCATTTATTGCATATATGTTTGTACGCACCGTCAGGATTGGCTATTTTTTTAATTTCGTTGTACTCGTTGCAATGACAATAAATGAATATTATTATTATTATTATAATGCGGGACAAGGGCGGTCCCGTACGGGACAAACTGATTTAGCCCAAAATACGGGATGTCCCGGGCCTAAAAGGGAATACAGGAGATATTGCAAAAGACTCTAGGAAGAATGGGAACAGAAGTTCCAGAGCGGAAAAGAAATTAAGGGCAGGGCCAATTGTGAACGATGTGAGAGGGGAGGTAAATACAGAAGTTAAAGTGTTGTACTTAAATGCGCGTAGTATAAAAAATAAAGTGGATGAGCTTGAGGCTCAGTTAGTCATGGGCAAGTATGATGTTGTAGGGATCACTGAGACATGGCTACAAGAGGACCAGGGCTGGGAACTGAATATTCAGGGGTACACAACGTATAGAAAAGACAGACAGGTGGGCAGAGGGGGTGGGGTTGCTCTGATGGTAAGGAATGATATTCATTCCCTTGCAAGGGGTGACATAGAATCAGGAGATGTTGAATCAGTATGGATAGAAATGAGAAATTGTAAGGGTAAAAAGACCCTAATGGGAGTTATCTATAGGCCCCCAAACAGTAGCCTCGACTTAGGGTGCAAGTTAAATCAGGAGATAAAATTGGCGTGTCAAAAATGTAATGCTACGGTGGTTATGGGAGATTTCAACATGCAGGTAGACTGGGAAAATCAGGTTGGAAATGGACCCCAGGAAAGAGAGTTTGTAGAGTGCCTTCGAGATGGATTCTTAGAACAGCTTGTACTGGAGCCTACCAGGGAGAAGGCAATTCTGGATTTAGTGTTGTGTAATGATCCTGATCTGGTAAGGGGACTAGAGGTAAAAGAGCCATTAGGAGGCAGTGATCACAACATGATAAGTTTTACTCTGCAAATGGAAAGGCAGAAGGGAAAATCGGAAGTGTCGGTATTGCAGTATAGCAAAGGGGATTACAGAGGCATGAGGCGGGAGCTGGCCAAAATTGATTGGAAGGAGGCCCTAGCAGGGAAGACGGTAGAACAGCAATGGCAGGTATTCCTGGGAATAATGCAGAGGTTGCAGGATCAATTTATTCCAAAGAGGTGGAAAGACTCTAAGGGGAGTAAGAGACACCTGTGGCTGACAAGGGAAGTCAGGGACAGCATAAAAATTAAGGAGAGGAAGTATAACATAGCAAAGAAGAGTGGGAAGACAGAGGATTGGGACTCTTTTAAAGAGCAACAAAAGTTAACTAAAAAGGCAATACGAGGAGAAAAGATGAGGTACGAGGGTAAACTAGCCAATAATATAAAGGAGGATAGCAAAAGTTTTTTTAGGTACGTGAAGAGGAAAAAAATAGTCAAGGCAAATGTGGGTCCCTTGAAGACAGAAGCAGGGGAATTTATTATGGGGAACAAAGAAATGGCAGACGAGTTAAACCGTTACTTTGGATCTGTCTTCACTGAGGAAGATACACACAATCTCCCAAATGTTCTAGGGGCTGGAGAACCTAGGGTGATGGAGGAACTGAAGGAAATCCACATTAGGCAGGAAATGGTTTTGGGTAGACTGATGGGACTGAAGGCTGATAAATCCCCAGGGCCTGATGGTCTGCATCCCAGAGTACTTAAGGAGGTGGCTCTAGAAATAGTGGAAGCATTGGAGATCATTTTTCAATGTTCTATAGATTCAGGATCAGTTCCTGTGGATTGGAGAATAGCAAATGTTATCCCACTTTTTAAGAAAGGAGGGAGAGAGAAAACGGGTAATTATAGACCAGTTAGTCTGACATCAGTGGTGGGGAAAATGCTGGAGTCAATTATAAAAGACGAAATTGCTGAGCATTTGGATAGCAGTAACGGGATCGTTCCGAGTCAGCATGGATTTACGAAGGGGAAATCATGCTTGACAAATCTACTGGAATTTTTTGAGGATGTAACTAGGAAAATTGACAAGGGAGAGTCAGTGGATGTGGTGTACCTCGACTTTCAGAAAGCCTTCGACAAGGTCCCACATAGGAGATTAGTGGGCAAAATTAGGGCACATGGTATTGGGGGTAGGGTACTGACATGGATAGAAAATTGGTTAACAGACAGAAAGCAAAGAGTGGGGATAAATGGGTCCCTTTCGGAATGGCAGGCAGTGACCAGTGGGGTACCGCAAGGTTCGGTGCTGGGACCCCAGCTATTTACGATATACATTAATGACTTAGACGAAGGGATTAAAAGTACCATTAGCAAATTTGCAGATGATACTAAGTTGGGGGGTAGTGTGAATTGTGAGGAAGATGCAATAAGGCTGCAGGGTGACCTGGACAGGTTGTGTGAGTGGGCGGATACATGGCAGATGCAGTTTAATGTAGATAAGTGTGAGGTTATTCACTTTGGAAGTAAGAATAGAAAGGCAGATTATTATCTGAATGGTGTCAAGTTAGGAGGAGGGGGAGTTCAACGAGATCTGGGTGTCCTAGTGCATCAGTCAATGAAAGGAAGCATGCAGGTTCAGCAGGCAGTGAAGAAAGCCAATGGAATGTTGGCCTTCGTAACAAGAGGAGTTGAGTATAGGAGCAAAGAGGTCCTTCTACAGTTGTACCGGGCCCTGGTGAGACCGCACCTGGAGTACTGTGTGCAGTTTTGGTCTCCAAATTTGAGGAAGGATATTCTTGCTATGGAGGGCGTGCAGCGTAGGTTCACTAGATTAATTCCCGGAATGGCGGGACTGTCGTATGTTGAAAGGCTGGAGCGATTGGGCTTGTATACACTGGAATTTAGAAGGATGAGGGGGGATCTTATTGAAACATATAAGATAATTAGGGGATTGGACACATTAGAGGCAGATAACATGTTCCCAATGTTGGGGGAGTCCAGAACAAGGGGCCACAGTTTGAGAATAAGGGGTAGGCCATTTAGAACGGAGATGAGGAAGAACTTTTTCAGTCAGAGGGTGGTGAAGGTGTGGAATTCTCTGCCTCAGAAGGCAGTGGAGGCCAGTTCGTTGGATGCTTTCAAGAGAGAGCTGGATAGAGCTCTTAAGGATAGCGGAGTGAGGGGGTATGGGGAGAAGGCAGGAACGGGGTACTGATTGATAGTGATCAGCCATGATCGCATTGAATGGCGGTGCTGGCTCGAAGGGCTGAATGGCCTACTCCTGCACCTATTGTCTATTGTCTATTGTCTATTGTCTATTGTCTAATACGGGACAGTTGGCAACCCTAGTCCCTTCTCCAGATCTCGAGCCTGATAACGTAACTGCTGCACGGTTCCAGCACCCTGATACTATTCAACTCGACACCTTTACATGGAATGAAAGGTCTTCAATCTGAAACCTTCATTCTGTGCCTCTTCCTATAGATGCTACCTGACCAGCTGAGTGTTTCCAGCATTTTGTTTATATTTTACCTGCATGATAAAACATTTTTTCATTCATATGGAACAAGCTGTGTGACAAAACACGAGAATTAAGCTGCCAAAATCAATGAAATGGGAATGAACAGGTGCTGCCAACTTTGATAGAAGAGGGAAATTGGCAATCCGAGTGGGATCCAAGCCAATTCAAAACTGAGAATTAATAAGGTGTGTTAATTGCTGGTCTTATCTCATGACATATCTGATTACAAATTCACAAAGTTAAGGCTTCATTATAATGTAATGGAGAGGATTATGATGCAGGAGGATGCAAGGGATGGTATTATGCTTCATTAAGTTTGATTTGCAACATTGATTTGCATTTCTCGACATCTGGAAGAGATGACATGTGTCGGCAAGTATCACAAAATGCTGGAGTAACTCAGCAGGACAGGCGGCATCTTGGAGAGAAGGAATGGGCGACGTTTCGGGTCGAGACCCTTCTTCAGATTGATGTCAGGGGAGGGGTGAACCCGCCCCGAAGCATCACCCATCCCACTCTCTCCAAGATGCTGCCTGACCCGCTGAGTTACTCCAGCATTTTGTGATACCTTCGATTTGTACCAGCATCTGCAGTTATTTTCCTACACAAGTGTCGGAAATATCAGTGGGGCAGTTGCCGAGGGCAGGAGGCAGCTCACACTGATTCATGAAAAGAGCAGAAAGATCCCTCCATCAATTAGCATTCAAAGTTATCAAGTCACAATTTAGATAAACAAATCAAACCTACCTGCCAGTCTCAATTTATTGATTGCTGTCTTGATTGCCACCAAACTTCAAAACAATACACAGTGAACAGATCTTTTACAGTTTTTCTCTTTCTTTACATTTCTCTTTGCTTTCTCTGGGTTCAAAGTGGGTTAAGTGCCTTTCACTGCAGATATATACACCAATCAGCCAAAACATTATGACCACTGACAGGCGAAGTGAATAACATTGGTTATCTTGTTACAATGGCACCTGTCAAAGGGTGGGATATATTAGGCAGCAAGTGAACAGTCAGTTCTTGAAGTTGATGTGTTGGATGCAGATGAAATGGGCAGGAGTAAAGACCTGAGCGACTTTGACAAGGGCCAAATTATTATGGCCAGACAACTGGGTCAGAGCATCTCTGAAACGGCAAGGCTTGTGGGGTGCTCCCGGTCAGCAGTGGTGAGTACCTACCGACAGTGGTCCGAGGAGGGACAAACCACAAACCGGCGACAGACAGGGTGTTGGGCGCCCAAGGCTCATCGATGCGCGAGGGCAACGAAGGCTATCCCGTCTGGTCCGAACCCACAGAAGGTCGACTGAGGCACAAGTCACAGACAATGTTAATGGTGGTCACGGGAGGAATGTGTCACAATACACAGTGCATCGCACCCTGCTGCGTATGGGGCTGCACACGGAGGACCAACAGCATATTAGGCAGGTGGTCATAATGGTTTGGCTGATTAGTGTATAAACCCAATTAAACGATATAAACTCCCCAGTATTGGTTGCAATCTATTTCATTTTGACATGACTTCATGCTGCCCAACAATATTGCAGTGTATCTACCAGCTTCTCAGGAGCTAGTGGGCTATCTGACTGGTGACACAGCAAACATCCTGGTTATAGTTCCTTCTGTCGTCTTGTTTAGATTAGACTAACGAACGTAATAAGAACGTACCATGTCAAATCCTATTATGGTCTCTGGGAACTTTGTGTGAAATTTCATGGCCATGTTTATTGCAGTTTTCATTTCAGAATTGTTTATTTTCCTAAAAAGAAATGCAGAAGAGATGTCACCGACAAAACGCAAAGAGAAGAAAAGTAGCCTGTCGTGGAAAAAGTGAACAATCAGAATTAGGGCCAGTATCAGAACTATCTTCTGGAGTCATTACCCTTTGGCATAGTCCTAACGGTACACATTATTTGCCGCACAATATCCCAATTAACCAGATCATTTCCAATCCCTCCCTTCCCACGATTTGGGTCAAGGCTCAGTGGAGAAGCAGTGGAGTGGATCAGAATTACCGTTTAATCCAGTGCTATATTGTACTATCTCACTCCCAAATAAGGGACAAGGTGACGTCACCACCCCGCACCCCACGTGACCTCACCCAGCCAGCGGCCACGTGCTCCCGCTCCACCAATAGTGGCCGCCCGGGCCGGGAGGCGGGTTGCTACGCAACCTCCACTGGGCCTCCGGGCCTACACTGTCCGGGCCTAATACGGGACAAGGCGACAAACCAATTTAGCCCAATATATGGGATGTCCCGGCTAATACGGGACAGTTGGCAAGCCTACCCACCTTGTTGTTGAAAATATGACTTTGGCTCCCATAAAGTCAGGATTATCACGTCGGAATTGTCTGGTAACCTCCTGGTAGGCCAGAATGGACCATTCCTTGTCATGCAGGGTCCCATTGAGTTCATACACCTAAAGCATATAACGAGAGTCAGTTAATGATTTGTTACGTCCACATCCTATGACCTTGCCATGTAGCTGTTTGACTCAATGCAGAATGCTAGATTCATGTTCCCATTACATTTGCATGGTTGCACTGCTTAGCCAATACCAACCTTGCCGTAGAAAATTAACCTTGTAGATGTGCAACAAATAGCCTCAGCAAAATACAACGCACTGGAATAATTCAGCGGCTCAGGCAGCATTTGTAGTGTGAACTGTGAGGAAGATGCTATGAGGTTGCAGGGTGACTTGGACAGGTTGTGTGAGTGGGCAGATGCAGTTTAATGTGGATAAGTGTGAGGTTATCCACTTTGGTGGTAAGAATACGAAGGCAGAGTATTATCTGAATTGTGTCAAGTTAGGAAAAGATCAACGAGATCTGGGTGTCCTAGTTCATCAGTCACTGAAAGGAAGCATGCCGGTACAGCAGGCAGTGAAGAAAGCCAATGGCATGTTGGCCTTCATAACAAGAGGAGTTGAGTATAGGAGCAAAGAGGTCCTTCTGCAGATGTACAGGGCCCTAGTGAGACCGCACCTGGAGTACTGTGTGCAGTTTTGGTCTCCAAATTTGAGGAAGGATATTCTTGCTATTGAGGGCGTGCAGCGTAGGTTTACTAGGTTAATTCCCGGAATGGCGGGACTGTCATATGTTGAAAGACTGGAGCGACTAGGCTTGTATACACTGGAATTTAGAAGGATGAGAGGGGATCTTATCGAAACGTATAAGATTATTAAGGGGTTGGACACGTTAGAGGCAGGAAACATGTTCCCAATGTTGGGGGAGTCCAGAACAAGGGGCCACAGTTTAAGAATAAGGGGTAGGCCATTTAGAACTGAGATGAGGAAAAACTTTCTCAGTCAGAAAGTTGTGAATCTGTGGAATTCGCTGCCTCAGAAGGCAGTGGAGGCCAATTCTGTGAATGCATTCAAGAGAGAGCTAGATAGAGCTCTTAAGGATAGCGGAGTCAGGAGGTATGGGGAGAAGGCAGGAACAGGGTACTGATTGAGAATGATCAGCCATGATCACATTGAATGGTGGTGCTGGCTCGAAGGGCTGAATGGCCTCCTCCTGCACCTATTGTCTATTTGTGGAGGGAATGGACAGGTGACTCTTTGTGTCAGTGTTCCCCCTCAGCCTTAAGTCTGAAGAAAGATCCCAATCCGATGCACTGTCTACCCGAGTCTGAAGAAGGGTCCCGACTTACTCGAGCATTTTGTGTTTTGCTCAAGTTTCCAGCATCTGCAGTTCCTTGTGACTACCAAATATCAATGGATATTTTTAAGGCAGAGATAGAGAGAGTCGTGATTAGTACAGGTGTCGGGGGTATGGGGATAAGGTAGGAGAATGGGGTTAGGAGGGAGAGATCGATTAGCCATGATTGAATGGCGGAGTAGACTCAATGGGCCACATGGCCTAGTTCAGCTCCTATCACATATGATCTTATGAGCATGGTTGAAGCTAGCTAGCAGGGATCTAAGCCACAGCCATTTCTTAAAGAGAGCACATGTTTGGTGTCAAAGACATTCGATAGGTTTTGGGGGAGTTGGGCAGGCCGGAGAGGAACATAGTGAAAACCGCAGATATCCACCTCAGCACTGGATGGTTGGAGCTGTGATGCAGACAGTTCTGTACTACCAGGGGGCAGGATCTCATCCAAACCCACGCTGGAACAAGGTGGCAACATGTCCACTCACCATGAATCCCCAGGACAGCAGCTTCATGGCCGCACATGGTCACGGTCAATGAAGACAAAAATTAAACCCACCACACTCACTCCCAACAATCTCTGCTAGATGCAGAAAAAATGTTCCCAATGTTAGGGAAGTCCAGAACCAGGGGACACAGTTGAAGAATAAAGGAGATGCCATTTAAAACTGAGGTGAGAAGAAACTTTTTCACCCAGAGAGTTGTGAATTTGTGGAATTCTCTGCCACAGAGGGCAGTGGAGGCCAATTCGCTGGATGTATTTAAAAGAGTTAAATAGAGCTCTCGGTGCTAGTGGAATCAAGGGATATGGGGAGAAGACAGGCACGATTTACTGATGGTGGGTGATCAGCCATGACCACAATGAATGGCGGTGCTGGCTCGAAGGGCCACATGGCCTCCTCCTGCACCTATTTTCTATGTTTCTACCACACCACAATTTCTCACATTTAATAGCATTTCAAATCTCATGCCCACATCTAATCCCTTTACATCACACAATCAAACACTGAGTGAATGCTACAGGTCTCTCCTGATTCACCAGATTCACTCAGTGGTTTTGTTCCTTCCTCACCACGACACTTATTGCCTGATTGAGGGGCAGTAAGGCAACAGGGTCAAGTGTTTAATTGTCGTGTGCCAACAACGGGACAATGTCATTCTTATTTGAAGCAACATAACAGGCCCTTAAACATAATACATACAGACAATATATCATATTCTTCTATAATTCAATAAATGATTAACTGTAATACTCGTGCAAAACCCCAAAGCCCTGACTGCAACCAAAGACAGTCCCTGGAAGTTCATGGTTGAGGTTAGTGTTGTGCAGTGTTCATCAACCAGATGGGTGCTGGAAAGGAGCTGCTCTTGAACTTGGTGGTCAGTTTTCAGACTCCTCCACCTTCTTCCCGATGATGTTGTTGTTGTTTTTCGTCCTTCGGGTTCGAATATGACCATGACTTCACTTTCAGTTGGAGGATTGGTGACTGTGGGTCCGGAAGTGACTGGTGAGGCTAATCCGTGCCCGGAAGACACGCCTACACGTATGGCACAAGTGGATGGGTGCTGCAGTGGAAGTGGAGGTAGCCCGGGCCTTGAGCGCGGTGCGTTTCCTCTGGGGCTCTGCAGTGCGTCTGTTCTCTACTGCACTGGCTCCTGTGGTGAGCTTGCTACGCCAGGTTGGACGGTGATAGCAGCGAGACGAGAGCATGGCCACGGTCACGTGCGTCTTTTATCCCCTTTGGCCTTGGGCATTGGAGATGCTGAACTAGATGATGTAACCAGTCCGTATGCTCCGTATCATACACCTTGGCAATGTCCCCGCCACCAAACAGCAGGACGATAAAGTAAAAAGAACTCAACATGACATTCCCCACCATAGAAACATAGAAAATAGGTGCAGGAGGAGGCCATTTGGTCCTTTGAGCCAGTACCACCATTCTTTGTGATCATGGCTGATCATCCACAATCAGTAACCCGTGCCTGCCTTCTCCCCATATCCCTTGATTCCACTAGCTCCTAGAGCTCTATCTAACTCTCTTTTAAATTCATCCAGTGAATTGGCCTCCACTGCCCTCTGTGGCAGAGAATTCCACAAATTCACAACTCTCTGGGCAAAATCTTTTTTTCTCACCTCAGTTTTAAATGGCCTCCCCTTTATTCTTAGAACATGTGGGAGATGAGGCAAGTCAGTGCATTGGACGAGTAGCTGGAGCAGAGATGAAGAACGGCCCAAGTTCTGCCTCACTGGAGAACATCACACATGATCCAGGCATTCAGATGGTGATGTCTACAGAGAAGACAATCAGTTGATGCAAAGAACTGCAGATGCCGGTTAATAAATAAAGAAGGGTCTCGATCCAAAGCGTCACCTATCCATGTTCTCCAGAGATACTGCCTGACCTGCTGAGTTCCTCCAGCACTCTGTGTCCTTTTGAGAAGGCAATCAGGATGCACGAGATCATTGGAGCAATGACTCCTCCACTGAATGCAATGTCATGGAGCAAGGGGAATCTATCTTTGACCTTGTGTGCTGCATTACACAGTGATTGTGGCTGACCCATTCTAATGTTTATCATCCTGCTGCATTTGTCCAAAAGCATGCAGATTGGTGAGTTAACTGGCCACTGTAGATTGCCCTTAGTATGCACTTCTTTAAAATCCTCCAATCTGCTGACCAAGGTCAACATTTCCTGCATCAAGGCTCCAATTACAATCAGCAGTCCAACTCATCCTCATGCCCAACAACAGACTCCTAAACACATTCCCAAAGCCTCCTGGAAAGAAAGTCTACCATGGCCAGCGTTCATAATGAAAGAACATGCAAGTTTGCACAGCAAACCTCAACTCTCTGTTACGAGGACATGGAATCCCAGAGTGAACAACGGATAGAGACCACCACATCTGCAACACCCTCCCAGTGCCCTGTAGGACTGACTGAATCCCACGGCAGAAAGCAAAGAACAAACGACCCTGAGCCGAGCCAGACACCTTGCGCCTCGTTTATTCCAGAAGCCACTTTTACCAACATTCTCCCCAATCATTAAACCGTGTGCAGATAAGGCCAATTAGTGCGTCTGACCTTGGAGTTGTTATTGAGCTCTTGTGGCTGGACCTTCTCGTGAGGCTGCTGGCAAGTGGTAGGCAGTGACAGGCTGTATGCAAAACCGACGTGGGGGTGAAGGTGCCACAGCCCCATGTGTGGCTTAGTCCGTGAATCCCAAACCTGACTCCGCTCTTGTTGGGAAGGACATTGCGAGGCGGATCTCCGAGTGGTTTGGATGAAGCCCGTGGTATGAATGAGACCAGCTGGGAGCTGCACAAACCTTCACTGTCAGCTCCAAACATTGCCCCAGGCAATCCTGTAGCATATGGTGCAACTCCACCACTGCCTCTACTCTGAACAGCAGATGGTGAAGACAAGTTACCTTGAACCTGTCTGGCTCCACGTGGGAGGATGTTATGGATGTGGAACAATAACAACCGCAGAAAAGTCACCGGCTCCTCAAAACCTCCTCTTTGGCAAAAGCACGCAGTGTACTTACAAACCCCCTCTCCCCACGGAATTCTCATCCTCAACATTGAAACGCAAAAAAACAAAAATTATTAACAAAAACACTTCTTCAATGCTGAACACAGCAGTGGAAAATACCGTATGAAAAACTGCCAACTGAAATCAGCATGAAGCGAAGGAAACTAGATTAAAAACAAAAGACACAAAGTGGTGGAGTAACTCAGCGGGTCAGGCAGCATCTGTGGAGAACATGGATAGGTGACGTTTTAGGTCGGCACCCTTCTTCACAATTGCCTAGTAAAGAATGCAATTTAGCATTCAGAAGCTGAACTTTAAACGTGGGTGTTATGACGTGATTGGTCGGTGCAGTATCATGTTCTATAAATGTCCTGAGTTGGAAGTGAGATTAGACCGTGGCAAAGGTGGGATAAAGGTTATAGGGGCGTTATTGCAGATATATTACTAAATGGTCTTGGTGACACAAGAGACAGCAGACAATGGACTCTGGAGCAAACACTAAACTGCTGGAGATACTCAGTGGGTTGAGCAGCATCTGTGGTGGGAAAGGAGTTGTCAATGTTTCAGATGGAGACCCTGCCTCAGGGGAGAATGGAGGAGGATTACAGCCAGCACCATGGGTACACGGAATTGCAGATGCTAGTTTATATTTTTTTAAAAGACACAAAGTGCTAAAGTAACTCAGCAGGTCAGGCAGCATCTCTGGAGAACATGGGAAGGTTCTCCAGAGAGGCTGCCTGATCCGCTGAATTACTCCAGCACTTTGTATCTTTTTTTGATAGACATCGTGTTCGGCACGGACATTGTGGGCTGAAAGGCCTGGTCCATGTCAAAGAGGAGGAGTTAAAGGGCAAGGTCAGGCAGGGGCCGGTGGGTAATTGGTGTGTCTGGAAAGGGTGGCGGATGATAGGCAGATGGAGTCTAGGGATGATTGGGAGGGGTGGAGTAGGGTGACAGAAGCTGGTGGGTGATAGGTGGAAACAGACAAGGAACAAGGTAGACAGATGGGGCCAGGCAGGAGGGGGCGACGCTGCCCATCTGTTTATGACCGATGTTGAAAGACCCCAGACATGCGAGGATGCCCGCTCCCATTCTCAGTGACATGAAAGGCCCCAAATATACTTACTGTGCAGGAAGGAACTGCAGACGCTGGTTTACACAGAAGACAGCCACAAAATACTGGAGTAACTCAGAGGGTTAGGCAGCATCGATGAAGAGAAGGAATGGGTGACATTTCGGTTTGGGTCACTTAGTCTGAAGAAGGGTCTCGACCCGAAACGTCACCTATTCCTTCCCTCCAGAGATGCTGCCTGACTTGCTGAGTTACTCCAGAAATAGTCACTCTTGCATTTTGCTGCAGATAAAAGCCCTTTTTCAATTACATACAAGTTAAGAAAACAGCTTTGAACGTTATTACATCTCTTGCACACGTTCTTGGATATGGCACATTTAAAATTTAAGGGATAACACAAAAGAATTATAAATCAGGCTACAACATATTATTAATGCAAGTGCATGATCTCCTAGCCATAAAATAACTTTTTGGAGCTTCTGTCGTGAACAATGTAGGGAATGACTTTCGGGAGAGTCCATTTGCATCAGCCAAGATTATCGTGACTAGGCAGAGATTCAAAGGTGTCCATAAAATGATCTGTACAGATTTGATCTGCAATACTGCAAAACATCGTAAGGTGGCGCAGCGGTAGAGTTGCTGCCTTACCGCGAATACAGCGCTGGAGACCCGGGTTCCATCCCGACTACGGGTGCCGTCTGTACGGAGTTTGTACGTTCTCCCCGTGACCTGCGTGGGTTTTCTCCAAGATCTTCGGTTTTCTCCCACACTCCAAAGACGTGAAGGTTTGTAGGTTAATTGGCTTGGTAAATGTAAAAATTGTCCCCAGTGTGTGTGTGTGTGTATGATAGTGTTAATGTGCGGGGATCGCTGGTCGGTGCGAACCTGGTGGGCCGAAAGGGCCTGTTTGCGCTCTGTATCTCTAAACTATAAACTAAGCATTTGATACGTACCGGGAGTAGCAAGGCACGGATCTCCATGTATAGTACATTGTCATGAAGGAACTCCCGCAAAGCCTCATAAAAGTAGGTCTTGAACACTGGGGCGTAGGAAATGAGATTGGAAGCAGCTTTAAATACGTCTTCAAATCTTCTCCAAATCTCATTTTGCGATGGGTAGGCTTCCTCTGGGTTTTCAGTTACCAATGTAAGGTTTCTGTACAGACTGCAGGAGAAAATAGTCATGGTTATCAAATAAGAATCATGTTTCCATATTTACACATATTGTTCCCAACTCTTAAATAGACAATAGGTGCAGGAGGAGGCCATTTCAGCCCTTCGAGCCAGCACCGCCATTCAATGTGATCATGGCTGATCATTCTCAATCAGTACCCCGTTCCTGCCTTCTCCCCATACCCCCTGACTCCGCTATCCTTAAGAGCTCTATCTAGCTCTCTCTTGAATGCATTCAGGGAATTGGCCTCCACTGCCTTCTGAGGCAGAGAATTCCACAGATTCACAACTCTCTGACTGAAAAGGTTTTTCCTCATCTCCGTTCTAAATGGCCTACCCCTTATTCTTAAACTGTGGCCCCTTGTTCTGGACTCCCCCAACATTGGGAACATGTTTCCTGCCTCTAACGTGTCCAACCCCATAATAATCTTATACGTTTCGATAAGATTATCTTCATGCCATTGTTTAATTTTCATGGAGTACATGATTCATAGAACATTGAACAATACCGTGCGAGAACAGGCCCTTCGGCCCACAATGTCTGTGCCAGCCACGGTGCCCAGACCAACTCTGTCTGATCTACCGGTACACAAGCCATACTCTTTGGATCTCATGCTCCCATTTAATTTGTAATTACTTGATTAAACTCCTGACACCGAGGAAATCGGTAGTGTTTCAATGAGTTAGGATCTTACAATTGCTCAGGAAAGGACTGTAGATGCTGGTTTAAATCGAAGATAGACACAAAAAACTGTAGTAACAGGCAGCATCTCTGGAGAGAAGGAACGATGACGTTTCAGGTCAACGCCCTTCTTCAGACGCCCCATCCACAGTAGTCTCATTTGCCCGTGTTTGGTCCATACCTCTCTAAACCTTTCCTATCCAGGTACTTGTCCAAATATCTTTTAAATGTTATTATTGTACCTGCCTCGTTTGCATTATTTTGGTTGCCTAGTCATAGAGTTATAGAGTGATACAGCGTGGAAACAGGCCCTTCAGCCCAACTTGCCCACACCGGCCAACATGCCCCAGCTACACTAGTCTCACCTGCCCGCGTTTGGCCTGTATCCCTCCAAACCTGTCCTATCCATGTACCTGTCTAACTGTTTCTTAAACATTGGGATAGTCCCAGCTTCAACCACCTCCACTGGCAGCTTGATCCATACACCCACCACCCTCTGTGTGAAACAGTTACCCCTCAGATTCCTATTAAATCTTCCCCCCTTCACCTTGAACCTCTGTCCTCTGGACTAGTATTAAATTATTTATATACATCATGGTCATTATATTTTTATTTCTGCGATATTGCATTCACGAGTCTGTGAAGCTGCAGCAAGTAAGGATTTCCTTGTTCGCTGCCGGTCCACATGGCAATGAAAGACTGTTGACTCTTGAGACGAGTCATTGAGACCAATTATACTGCTCAGATGGGCCAACTCAAGAGTATCAGACTATCTTGAATCAGACTTTACCTTACACTAAACATCATTCCCTTTATCCTGTATCTGTACACGGTGGGTGATCAATTGTAATCATGTGTACTCTTGCCGCTGACTGGACAGTACGCAACAAAACAGATTTCCATTGTACCAGGTACATGTGACAATAAACTAAACTGAACTACCAGAGTGTGTAGCATAAGTTAGAACCCTTTTATTCACAAAATGCTGGAGTAACTCAGCAGGTCAGGCAGCATCTCGGGAGAGAAGGAATGGGTGACGTTTCGGGTCGAGACCCTTCTTCAGTCTGAAGAAGGGTCTCGACCCGAAACGTCACCCATTCCTTCTCTCCCGAGATGCTGCCTGACCTGCTGAGTTACTCCAGCATTTTGTGAATAAATCGATTTGTACCAGCATCTGCAGTTATTTTCTTATACTATAAGTTAGAACCCTGTTTGGCACATACACTGATCAGCCAAAACATGATGACCACTGACAAGTAAAGTGAATAACATTGATTATCTTGTTACAATGGCACCTGTCAAGGGGTGGGATATATTAGGCAGCGAGTGAACAGTCAGTTCTTGAAGTTGATGTGTTGGATGCGGGAGAAATGGGCAGGAGTAAAGACCTGAGCGACTTTGACAAGGGCCAAATTGTTATGGCCAGACGACTGGGTCAGAGCATCTCTGAAACGGCAAGGCTTGTGGGGTGCTCCCGGTCAGCAGTGGTGAGTACCTACCGACAGTGGTCCGAGGAGGGACAAACCACAAACCGGCGACAGACAGGGTGTTGGGCGCCCAAGGCTCATCGATGTGCGAGGGCAACGAAGGCTATCCCGTCTCGTCCGAACCCACAGAAGGTCGACTGTGGCACAAGTCACAGAAAATGTTAATGGTGGTCACGGGAGGAATGTGTCACAATACACAGTGCATCGCACCCTGCTGCGTATGGGGCTGCACACGGAGGACCAACAGCATATTAGGCAGGTAGCCATAATGTTTTGGCTCATCAGGTCATAATGTTTTGGCTGATTGGTGTATACTCTCTGCTTTTACTGATTTAAACCCTCAGGGTGAGCATTTCCAATGATGCAGGTTTTTTTCTATTTTCTTTGATTCAAGTCAAACCTTGATCTTCTGTTCAAAGTGGCCATAGCAGACCCCATATAACTGAGGTTGTCTCTACATGGGAGCCTGGTTCAACCTATCATCATCACAATACTAGCCCACTTCAAGGCGATCATTCCCTGCCCAATGCTAAGGTGCAGGTAACGTCTACACCTGCTCATCTCCCTTTGATTATTCCCCTAGATTTTGTGGAAGAACATGAAAGTGAAGCTTTTTTTCATTTTGATTTATCATATCATATCATATCATATATATACAGCCGGAAACAGGCCTTTTCGGCCCTCCAAGTCCGTGCCGCCCAGCGATCCCCGTACATTAACACTATCCTACACCCACTAGGGACAATTTTTACATTTACCCAGCCAATTAACCTACATACCTGTACGTCTTTGGAGTGTGGGAGGAAACCGAAGATCTCGGAGAAAACCCACGCAGGTCACGGGGAGAACGTACAAACTCCTTACAGTGCAGCACCCGTAGTCAGGATCGAACCTGAGTCTCCGGCGCTGCATTCGCTGTAAAGCAGCAACTCTACCGCTGCACTACCGTGCCGCCCGGTACATACACAAATGCCTTGCCTAGCTTATAATGTTCTCTTAACTTTGAAAATGTACTCCTTTGATCCCCCCTCCCCCACTGTTCTAATGATCACCTCAAAGCAGCACACGGTTAAATTTGATTAAAATCTAATTGAACTTTGGTCAAATATAGAAGTCCTTGTCCCCATTCTCCGCCAGCTTGCATTTTACTCCTGCTCTCCTGAAGGCAACAACATAGTAGATAAAGTTCCACAGAGTGCAGAGATCACTTTATACTGGCACTATTGTGGCCAATCCCCACCCTATGCTGATATCCACCAACTCCAAGTAAGAGAACTTTAGAGTACACTGTGGAAACTGGCCCTTCGGCCCATCGAGTCCGTCCCATACACCAGCACCCGAGGGGTCATTTAAAGTAAACAATTAACCTACAAACCTGCACGTCTTTAGAGCATGGGAGGAAACCAGAGCATCCGGAGAAAACCCACGCAGTCACAGGGAGAACATACAAACTCTGTACAGACAGCACCCGTACTCAGGATCAAATCTGGGTCTCTGGCGCTGTAAGTCAGCAACTCTACCGCTGCGCCACCGTGCCACCCATTGGGCGGTGATCACTGGGATGCCTGCCGACTACTTTTCTTCTTTGCTGTACTTTGGGAACTCTGAACAATTGCCTTCTTTTGTCCCAGCTGAGATCAGGCCTCAGTGAAACGAGGAACTGTTCCTCTGATCCATGAAGAGTGGAGATTCACCACATCATACATTCATCGGTTAAAAGCTTCAGATTATAAATTTATAATAGGTAGAAACTTCTAAAAATCCCACTTCAAAGGGCTTTTTACTCTGATGTGAACTATTCTTTTGCATTAGCAGCATGAAAATCAATTCTCTACATTAATATGACATTTTAATCTCAGTGCATTTGTCCCATTAATAATTAAATATTTCACGATTAATAATTACAACTAAATTGGATTGACTTTTACGTTGATTTTGTGGTATTTCAGTTCTTAAATAGAAATCACCTGCTGGCCTAGAAACAATATGTAACCTTTTTAAACCAGAAAGCATGAAGTGAACTGATGGGATGTCGAGAGTCCTGGGTTTCAAAAGGATTTGACAAAACATGCAATAATGCAAGAAGCTGCAGATGCAGGCTTAGGGTTGTTCAACAAGCTGATTGTTGTTGCAGAGTAGCTGGCTGTTCCTGCCCCTCGTGTTGTGAGGCTTCAGGCTTCTGTGCCTCCTGCCTGATGGTGGCAGTGAGAAAGGGGATGGCCCGGGTGGTGGGATCCGTGATGATAGATGCCGCCTTGTTGAGGCAGCGCCTCATGTAGATGCTTTTGATGGTGGGGATGACTGTGCCACGATGGACTGGACTGAGTCCACCGGTCTCTGCAGCCTCTTGTGCATTGGAACTGTCGTACCAAGCCATGACCCAAACAGTCAGGGTACTTTCTACAGTGCACTTGTAAATGTTTGTTAGAGCATTCGGAGACATGCCGAGTCTCTTTTAACTTCCAAGAAGGCCTTAGGGCGGTCACGGTGGCGCAGCGGTAGAGTTGCTGCCTTACAGCGAATGCAGCGCCGGAGACCTGGGTTCCATCCTGACTACGGGCGCCGTCTGTACGGAGTTTGTACGTTCTCCCCGTGACCTGCGTGGGTTTTCCCCGAGATCTTTGGTTTCCTTCCACATTCCAAAGACGTACAGGTTTGTAGGTTAATTGGCTTGGTAAATGTAAAAATTGTCCCTCGTGCGTATAGGATAGTGTTAATGTGCGGGGATCTCTGGTCGGCGCGGACTCGGTGGGCTGAAGGGCCTGTTTCCGCGCTGTATCTCTAAACTAAAGGTGGAGGTGCCAGTGTGCGTTCCTCATGTTTACATCGTTATGCGGTGCTCAAGTCTTGTGAGACGTTAGCACCCAGGAATTTGAAGCTGCCAACTTTCTGCACAGCTGACTCACGAATGAAAAATGGCAGAAGAGTGAGGACACAAGGAATTGCACATGCTGATTTACAAAAAAGACACAAAGTGCCGGAGTAACTCAGCGGGTCAGGCAGCATCTCAGGAGAGCATGGATGGGCGATGTTTCGGTTCAGAACCCTTTGTCGGATTCCAGAACTGCGTGACTACTTTCTCCAGAGATGCTGCCTGACCCGCTGAGTTACTCCAGCACTGTGTCTTCTTTTGTAGAGACCACACCGACCATTGAATCTTTCAGTCTGTGGAAGTGTGGGTCCAAACCCGAAAAATCTTCTCTGTCCTTTCCCTCTCCAGATGCTGCCTGACCTGCTGAGATACTCTGGCACTGTTTTTTACTCAAGCTTCTAGCATCCACAGTTCCTTGGGCCAACATTCCGCTGGACCCTGGGCGAAATTGTTAAAATAATTCGAAGGCAGGTCCAAAATGCTGGAGTAACTCAGCGGGTCAGGCAGCATCTCGGGAGAGAAGGAATGGGTGACGTTTTGGGTCGAGACCCTTCTTCAGACTTAGAGTAATTCATCAGCTTAAATTCAGAATTGATCATCATGTACCTGTTGTCAAATTCAGTGACGTTTTTAAGTTGCCGTCTATACTCCTTGAGCAAGGCCCACTCCGAACACTTGGCCGGTCTTTTCGGTGGGCTTCGGAGGAAGAAATGAAATCTGGTTCCTCCGTCAGCCCTGAAGCAGATGTAGCAGTTGGGCAGGTAGGTTGCATTCTTCACCAGCCACTCTGCGTTCAGCAAGGCATAGTCATGCAGGTGTAGAGCCGCACCTGAAAAATAAACTCAACGACACCTCAAATTATCAGGTTTGTTTCGTTACCCAAGATAGGCACAAAGTGCTGGAGTAACTCAGCGTGTCAGGCAGCATCTCCGGAGAAAAGGAACAGGTGACGTTTCATGTCAGAACCGTTCCTCAGACAATGCTGCCAACCCGAAACGTTATCTGTGCTTTTTCTCCAGAGATGCTGCCTGACCCACTGAGTTGCTCCAGTACTTTGTATCTATGTTTGGTATAAATCAACATCTGCCGTTCCTTCCCACATGTTTGCAGGTTAACTGGCCCCCGTGAATAGTCCGTAGTGTGTCGGGAATGGATGCAAATGTGGGATAACATAGAACTAGTGTGACCGGGTGTTCAATGGCCAGCGTGGACCCGGTGGGCTGAAGGGCCTGTTTCTCTGCTGTATCGTTCAATCAATCAAAACCAAAATCATGGGCAGACATTCTAATACCTCACATGAAGGGAGATGCTGGAAGTAAATTATCCCATTTCCTCGACTTCACGACAGGACTTCCTCAGGTAGTTGTATTATACTTCACAAGATACTCAACCTCACCTTTATTTTTTCTAAGCGACTATCTAATTTGATTTGTGATAGAACTTTCAAACCGTGCACCGACCGAGTGCTTAGTTGGATTTGCATTGAAGCTATCTTTGGCAGGACTACTTCTTTCTCTTAACTTAGCCTTCAATTCGTTTCCTGACTCTTTTTAAATTTGTTAACCTTTCATACCAGTTATTGGATTTGTTTTATCAAAGCCATTGTGAAGAATTTCTGCTCACACTTTTAGTTACTGTTCTTTTGTTATTTTAAGGTGTTTAAACTGGGTTGAAATGTGTCCCAAAAAAGTGTAACCTGTTACCACCTTATTTTTCAGTCTGCAGAAAACTAAGGATTTGGTTTGCCTTTTTCTCAAATATTTGTATATCATTCATGCTGGCGGCTTTAGCTGGCAGCTGTAGCTGGCAAGCTGGTTCCAGATTTTCAAATCAAGTGCTAGTACCAGAGTTATTTGTCTGTGTGGTTACAAAGTACTTCACGTGTAAAATACTAGATTTGTACACACACGCACGCGCACGCACACACACACACACACTATTGTCGTGTGACTGACTGTTAAATTCAACATCAGAGCAACAATATCCTGCAGCTACAGGTTTATCATGTGTACCGAGGTATAGTGAAAGCATTGTTTTGCATGTCTGAGCAGAGATCCCTGCGGCTATTTAACATCAGCTCCAAAACAAGGTCGCCAATTTTGTCCAACAATGATTTGATTAGTACGGGTGTCAGAGGTTATGGGGAGCAGGCAGGAGAATGGGGTTAGGAGGGAGAGATAGATCAGCCATGATTGAATGGCGAAGTAGACTAGATGGGCGGAATGGCCTAATTCTACTCCTCTCACTTATGACCTTGTGATAAGCCATAATACAGCAGACAGCTGTCAGATGCACCAATATCAGCCTTTTATTTTTATTAAAGCAGTTCTGGAGCCTGTGCTCGAGTTACAGAAGCTTGAAAGTGCACACCACCAGTCTCAGGAGCAGCTTCTCCCCCTCTGTGATCAGCCTTCTGAACATGGAGCAGGCCTTCAAGAGCAGGTCTTCATGGAGCAGCTTCTCTCCCTCTGTGATCAGCCTTCTGAACATGGAGCAGGCCTTCAAGCCTAACTTGTCCATGTCCGCCAAGATGCCCCATCTCACATAGTCCCATTTTTCAGCCTTTGGCCCATAAGATTGTGGATGATCAGCCATAATCACAGTGGATGGCAGTGCTGGCACGAAGGGCTGAAGGGCCTCCTCCTGCACCCATTGTCTATCCCGATAAACCTTTCCTATCTGCATACTTGTCCAAGTGTCTTTTAAATGTTGTTCTCGTATCTAGCTGAACTATCTCCTCTGGCAGCACATTCCATACACCCACCACCCTATGTGACGGTCCTTCTACATGCTCGGATACAGTCTTGATTTTCCAACTTCCCTCATTGTGGAAATTTGAATTTTTCTCTGGAACTGTTACGCTGCAAGGCTAAGAAACTATATTCTGTAATAAACTATAATCAGTCTGAAGAAGGCAGTGAAGGCAGACAGACACACACACAAATGCTGGAGTAACTCAGCGGGTCAGGCAGCATCTCTGGAGAGAAGGAATGGGTGACGTTTCGGGTCGAGACCCTTCTTCAGACTGAAACGTCACCCATTCCTTCTCTCCAGAGATGCTGCCTGACCCGCTGAGTTACTCCAGCACTGTGTGTGTGTGTGTGTGTGTGTGTGTGTGTCTGCCTTCACTGTGGACAGTAATGCACAAGAGCGCTACGTTTCATTGTCGTAGATTTGCAGAAATGACGCCGATGGTTTAGATGAAGAATTAATTCATCGTGAACACACACAATCATGTTCGTCGTTGCTGAGGGGGGATCTTATAGAAACATATAAAATTCTTAAGGGGTTGGAGAGGCTAGATGCGGGAATCTCTAAATCCCTGTAAAGCGTCTTTGAGTATATGAAAAGCGCTATATAAATGTAATGCATTATTATTATTATTATTAAGATTGTTCCCGATGTTGGGGGAGTCCAGAACCAGGGGTCACAGCTTAAGGATAAGGGGGAAGTCTTTTAGGACCGAGATGAGAAAACATTTCTTCACACAGAGAGTGGTGAGTCTGTGGAATTCTCTGCCACAGAAGGTAGTTGGGGCCGGTTCATTGGCTATATTTAAGAGGGAGTTAGATGTGGCCCTTGTGGCTAAAGGGATCAGGGGGTATGGAGAGAAGGCAGGTACAGGTTATTGAGCTGGATGATCAGCCATGATCATATTGAATGGCGGTGCAGGCTCGAAGGGCCGAATGGCCTACTCCTGCACCTATTTTCGATGTTTCTATGTTGCAATAAACTTTCACTCAAAGATGGCAAACAGTTTCTCCAGATCACGCTCACAAGCAGAGAGTGGTTGTACAACCTTTATCTGGGATGTTGGAGTGAGTGTAATAAAGTCGGCAGCAGAGACGACGTACACTTCTCCATTTATAACGCAGACAACTAACTCTGACAACTAACTTAGTCTGAAGAAGGGTCTCGACCCGAAACGCCACCCATTCCTTCTCTCCTGAGATGCTGCCTGATCCGCTGAGTTATTCCAGCATTTTGTGAATAAATACCTTCGATTTGTACCAGCATCTGCAGTTATTTTCTTATATAAATCTCTTACCTTTCGGCATCTTCCTTA